>NC_070594.1:4004715-4060477 GCF_027409825.1 Scomber japonicus | reverse complement strand
GAGGACAGATGGAAGGAAGGTAGGAAGGACAGATGGAAGGAAGGACAGAAGGAAGAAAGGGAGGAAGGACAGAAGGGAGGAAGGACAGATGGAAGGAAGGACAGAAGGAAGAAGGGAGGAAGGACAGATGGAAGGAAGGAAAAGAACACAGGAAGAAAAGTGGGCCAGATTGCACCCCTCAGCGGGCCGGTTCTGGCCCTCGGGCCTCATGTTTGACACCACTGGTCTAAACTCTGTTCACACACACACACACACACACACACACACACACACACACACACAGACCTGCATGACATGAAGAGAAGAAGGAGGAATGAAGGAAAAGAGGAAACTAGATGTAGTAAAGTGATTCTCAGTAACTGGATCATTAAATCTTTCCTGTCACAGTTTATGAGATTTATATTATCTATAAAGTTATAAACTATAAACTGTCTCTTATATAAAGTGTCTTTATGTCTCTGATGTGTTTTATATAAAATGACCTTTGTCTCTTTCTGTCTCTTTTCTGTCTCTCCAGGTGAGATCAGAGGAGCTGCAGGACAAACACAGCAGAGGGAAGTGGAAGAAGAGTCACAGAGAGGAAGACGAGGAGACGATCACTTCCTGTGCTGGGAGGTGAGAGAGAGAGGGGGGGGAGAGAGAGAGGGGGAGAGAGGAGGAAAGAGAGAGGGGGAGAGGGAGGGAGAGAGACAGAGAGAGAGAGAGAGAGAGAGAGGAAAGAGAGAGAGGGAGGGAGAGAGAGGAAAGAGAGAGAGGGAGAGGGGGGGAGGGAAGGAGAGAGAGGGAGGGAGAGAGGTAGGGAGAGAGAGAGAGGGAGGGAGAGAGAGAGAGAGGGAGGGGGAGGGAGAGAGAGGGAGGGGGAGGGAGAGAGAGAGAGGGAGAGAGAGAGAGAGGGAGGGAGAGAGAGGGAAGGAGAGAGATAGGGAGGGAGAGAGGGAGGAGGGAGGGAGGGAGAGAGAGAGAGAGAGGGAAGGAGAGAGAGAGAAGGAGAGAGAGGGAGGGAGGGAGAGAGAGAGAGAGAGAGAAGGAGGGAGAGGGGGGGGGGAGAGGGGGAGAGGGAGGGAGGGAGAGAGAGAGAGGGAGGGAGGGGGGGGGAGAGAGAGGGAGGGAGAGAGAGAGGGAGGAGAGGGGGGGGAGAGAGAGAGAGGGAGGGAGGGAGAGAGGGAGGGAGAGAGAGGGAGGGAGAGGGGGAGAGAGGGAGGGAGAGGGGAGGAGGGAGGGAGGGAGAGAGAGGGAGAGAGAGAGAGAGGGAGGGAGAGAGAGAGAGAGGGAGGGAGAGAGGGAGGGAGAGAGCGAGGGGGGGAGGGAGAGAGGGAGGGGGGGACTTAAAGATAACTTAATTGTTCTTCTTCTTCTTCTCTGTTTGTGCATGAAGGCAGATGAAACCTGCTGCGATGGAGAAACATGAGTCCAAACCACTGCAGGTATATTTTATTATAATAATAATAATACATAAATAAATTTAAAAAAAGACAAAAAAATAAAAATAAAAAAATAATAAAATGAATAAATAAAAGACATAAATAATTGTTTTTTTCAAAAATAGAGCAAAAGAGAAAAAATAAAATAATAAATAAATAAATAAAAGACATAAATAAAAAAATTAAAAAAAATAAAAAATAGAGCAAAAGAGAAAAAATAAAAATCAAATAATAGGATAATGAAATAAAAAATAAATAAATAAATATAATACATGAATAAATAAAATAATAATAAAATAAATAAATAAATAAATAAAACACATAAATTAAAAAAATAATTAAATAAAAAATAGAGTAAAAGAGAAAAATAAATGAATAAATAAATACAAAATAAAATACAACATAGATAAAAAAAATTGAAATAAAACAATAATTAAATAAATAAATAAGTAATGCTGATGATTCTTGCACTTTTTCTCCTCCTCGTCAGGTCGGCAGCGTGTTAACGAGCTCGACGGAGACTCGTTACTTCTTCCAGGACACAGAGGACAGAAACAAGTCTTCCTCCTCCTCCTCCTCCTCTGCTCCGCTGCTGCTCTTCAACCATGAAGCAACACAGCTTGAAAGCTTCCAGTCTCTGACCTCCCACCCTGACCCTAGCAGAGAGGACGTCTGCTCTGGTTTATATAATCCTGAGACTCTGAGAGAGACCCAGACTCAACCCGAAGACCTTTCCCAAGCAGAGACCGACTTCAGAGCTCCTCTACAGCCTCGATATTACACCCCCGTCTCCTCTCGAGCCATCTCTGATACTTCCTCCACAGCCTCAGTGAGCGATACACGCAGAGAGAAAAGCTTCAAACATAGAAATGAGACCAAAGCAGAGCAAGCCGATGAGGTCAAAGGTCAGTTTGAAGTCTCAGCATCGATGACATCATCTGGCCCCGCCTCCGAGCATCGCTGGGAACGAACCACGCAGCCCGACTCACACGTCTGGACCCCCAAATATAACAGCAGCGGTTTCAAACGGAGGAATGACAGATGGAAGGAAGGAAGGAAGGTAGGAAGGGAGGGAGGAAGGACAGATGGAAGGGAGGAAGGAAGGGAGGAAGGACAGATGGGAGGAAGAAAGGGAGGAAGGACAGATGGAAGGAAGGAAGGAAGGAAAGACAGGCAAAAGGAAGGAGAGAAAAAAGGTAGGAAGGACAGAAGGAAGAAAGGTAGAAGGACAGAAGGAAGAAAGGGAGGAAGGACAGATGGAAGGAAGAAAGGGAGGAAGGACAGATGGAAGGAAGGAAGGAAGGACAGAAGGAGGAAACCCCTGTTTCCTGTCGAGCCCAAATGAAAGCCTCAGTGAGCGATACATGCAGAGAGAAAAGCTTCAAACATAGAAATGAGACCAAAGCAGAGCAAGCCGATGAGGTCAAAGGTCAGTTTCAAGTCGTACCATCGATGACATCATCTGGCCCCGCCTCCGAGCATCGCTGGGAACGAACCACGCAGCCCGACTCACACGTCTGGACCCCCAAATATAACAGCAGCGGCTCCCCTCCCCGGGCCTCCACACACCAGGAAGTTATTGTTAGTGTTGAGGCCGAGGGCGACCGCGTGGGGGGGGTCTCAAGCTCCGACGACGTGGAAAGAAAAACAGGGTCTGATCTGAGGAGGAGGGGGAGGGGGAGGGGGAGGGGGTGGAGAGAGAGCTGGAGAAAGGTCAAAGGTCAAAAACATCAAGCAGAGACAGTAGGAGGGTTGAGTCAAGCTTCAACACCTTCAAACTGCAGCTGCTCCTTACTCAGCAGCAGCAGTGAGGATGAGGATGAAGATGAGGATGAGGATGAGGATGAAGATGAGGATGAGGATGAAGATGAGGATGAGGATGAGGATGAAGATGAGGATGAAGATGAGGATGAAGATGAGGATGAGGATGAGGATGAAGATGAGGATGAAGATGAGGATGAAGATAACCAGTCCTCCCAGTGTCACCAGTTTCCCAAGCCCCCCCCGTCCCTTCCTCCCAGTCTCAGCCTCGGGGCTCACCAGTTAAACCCACCAGAGGATGATGGTAATAGTTCCAGCTTCTATTTGATCACATGTTCCTTCCTTCCTTCCTTCCTTCCTTCCTTCCTTCCTTCCTTCCGTCTGTCCATCCTCCCTCCTTCTCTCTTTCTTTCCTTCCCTCCCCCCTTCTTTCCTCTTTTCCTTTCTCCCTTTCTTCCTTTCCTCCCTTACTTCCTCTTTTCCTTTCTCCCTCCCTCCCTCCTTCTTTCCTTCCCTCCTTCCTTCCATCCTTCTTCCTTCCTTCCTCCCTTCCTCCCTCCCTCCGTCATTTTATTCTTTCCTCACTTCCTCATTTCCTTTCTCCCTCTGCCCCTCCTTTCTTCCTTCCTCCCTTCCCTCCCTCCTTTCCTTCCTTCTTCCTTCCTCCCTTCCCTCCCTCCTTTCCTTCCTTCTCCCTTCCTTTCTCTCCTTCCCTCTTTCCTTCCCTTCCTTCCTCCCTCCCTCCCTCCGTCATTTTATTCTGAAAATTGAGGGTTTTTTTGTTTAGTGTGCATATTATACATGTTATCTTAATAAAGAGAGCAGAAATAAGTATTAATGCTCATTAAAACTTTATTAAAACAACTAATTTAGTGGTGACCTAAGACCTTTTACACAGTACTGTATATATTTTCTATTCCCTTGAGAGAAAACTAAATATTAACTCCTCCAAAGCCTCGTATATTGAGTCATTGCTCGTATTGACTTTGGTGTGTGTTTTGTGTTTCCTAGGTGTAGGTGTAAGCGTAGGCAGTCAGAAAGTGTTGAAGAAGAAGAATCTGAAACCACAGAAGAAGAATCATGTTACTACTGAAACCAAGGCGGCACGCAGGTGGAGGGGAATTCACTGGTAGGTAAAACCTTCTCTGTGGTTTTTACTGATAGACTTGCACACACACACACACCACACACACACACACACACACACACACACACACACACACACACACACACCACGCAGGACACACACACACACACACACACACACACACACACTGGCTTTTTACTCAGAATACACTTTAAGTGAAAAGATGTTATATCTGATAGTAAAACAGGATATTTTTCTACTGTATGTCTTGTGGTGTTTTAACTGATCAACAGGTTGCCATGACAACGCTGGGGACAGGAAGTTAAATGTCTCATCATATCAGTTTATCATCTGTTTAAATCCCCTGTCTGGGTTTGTCATCTTTTATTTCTTCGTGCAGTTTGCAAACATCAAATCAATCTGAACTGACCAACAGGTTGCCATGACAACGCTGGGACAGGAAGTCAAATCAAACTGACACAAATCTTTAAAAAAAAAAAACAACAACCATTACTCTACACACTACACCAGGAGTGTCAAACTCATTTTCATTCAAGGGCCACATACAGTCCAATTTGATCTCATGTGGGCCGGATCATTAAAAAGATGGAGGGAAGGAAGGAAGAAGGGAAGGAATTAAGGAAAGACAGACAAAAGGAAAGAGGGAAGAAAGGTAGGAAAGAGAGACAGAAGGACAGATGGAAGAAAGGAGGAAGGAAGGAACGAACAAACGAGCGTACGAAGAAAGGAAAACAGGAAGGAAGGAAGGACAGATGGAAGAAATGGAGGGAGGGAGGAAGGACAGATGGAAAGAAGGAAGGAAGGAAGGAAGGAAAGACAGGCAAAAGGAAGGAGAGAAGAAAGGTAGGAAGGACAGATGGAAGAAATGGAGGAAGGACAGATGGAAGGAAGAAAGGAATGAAGAAAGGACAGATGGAAGTAATGGAAAAAAGGAAGGTAGGGAGGAAGGACAGAAGGAAGAAAAGGAAGGGAGGGAGGAAGGACAGAAGGAAGAAAGGGAGGAAGGACAGAAGGAAGAAATGGAGGGAGGGAGGAAGGACAGATGGAAGGAAGGAAGGAAAGACAGGCAAAAGGAAGGAAGGACAGATGGAAGACTTCCTTTTTTCCTTCCTTCCTTCCTTCCTTCCATCTGTCCTTCCTACCTTCCTTTTTCCCTTCCTACCTTCCTTTTTTCCATCTGTCCTTCCTTCCATCTATCCTTCCTTCTTTCTGTCCTTCCTTCCTTCCTTCCTTTTTTCTTTCCTACCTTTTTTCCTTCCTACCTTCCCTTTTTCCTTTCTTCCTTCTGTCTTTCCTACCTTCCTTTTTCCCTTCCGACCTTCCTTTTTTCCTTCCTACCTTCCCTTTTTCCTTTCTTCCTTTCTTCCTTCCTTCCTTCTGTCCTTCCCTCCTTCCTTTCTTCCTTCCATCTGTCCTTCCTTCCTTTTTTCCTTCCTTCCCTTTTTCCTTTCTTCCTTCTGTCTGTCCTTCCTTCCTTCCTTTTTTCCTTCCTACCTTCCTTCCTTCTGTCCTACCTACCTTCCTTTTTTCCTTCCTTCCTTCCATCCTTTCATCTGTCCTTCCTTCCTTCCTTCCTTCCTTCCTTCCATCTGTCCTTCCTTCCTTTTTTCCTTCCTTCCCTTTTTCCTTTCTTCCTTCTGTCTGTCCTTCCTTCCTTCCTTTTTTCCTTCCTACCTTCCTTCCTTCTGTCCTACCTACCTTCCTTTTTTCCTTCCTTCCATCCTTTCATCTGTCCTTCCTTCCATCCTTTCATCTGTCCTTCCTTCCTTCCATCTGTCCTTCCTTCCTTCCATCTGTCCTTCATCTCTTCTTTCCTCCCTTCCGTCTGTCTGTTCCTGTTTCACTGTCTGTCTTTCCTACCTTCCTTTCTTCCTACCTTCCTTTCTTCCTTCTTTCCCTCCATCTTTTCAATGATCCGGCCCACATGAGAAGACTGACACATAAAATCAATCAATCTTTATTTATAAGGCACCAAAAGTCATCTCTCAAGGCACTTTACACATTCTTTGATTTAATGAGTTCCAACATTACCACATGAGGAACAAGGAAGAACTCCCTCTTTAACGGGAAGAAGCCTGAAAACTCATCGTCTAAACCAGGGGTGTCAAACATGAGGCCCGCGGGTCAGAACCGGCCCGCCGAGGGGAGCAATCCGGCCCACTTTCCTTCCTGTGTTCTTTTCCTTCCTTACATCTGTCTTTCCTTCCTACCCTCCTTTTTCCCTTCCTACCTTCCTTCCTTCCTTCCATCTGTCCTTCCTTCCTTCAGTCCTTCTTACCTTCCTTTTTCCATTCCTACCTTCCTTCCTTCCTTCCATCTGTCCTTCCTTCCATCTGTCCTTCCTTCCATCTGTCCTTCCTTCCTTCTGTCCTTCCTTCCTTCCTTCCTTCCTTCCTTTTGTCTTTCCTTCCTTCCTTCCATCAGTCTCCTTCCTTCCTTCCTACCTTCCTTTTTTCCTTCCTTCCTTCTTTCCATCTGTCCTTCCTTCCTTATGTCCTTCCTTCCTTCCTTCCTTCCTTCCATCTGTCCTTACTACCTTCCTTTTCCCTTCCTTCCTTCCATCTGTCCTTACTACCTTCCTTTTTTCCTTCCTACCTTCCTTTTTCCCTTCCATCCTTCCATCTGTCCTTCCTTCCTTCCTTCTGTCCTTCCTTCCTTCCTTCCTTCCTTCCTTCCTTTTGTCTTTCCTTCCTTCCTTCCATCAGTCTCCTTCCTTCCTTCCTACCTTCCTTTTTTCCTTCCTTCCTTCTTTCCATCTGTCCTTCCTTCCTTCTGTCCTTCCTTCCTTCCTTCCTTCCTTCCTTCCATCTGTCCTTACTACCTTCCTTTTTTCCTTCCTACCTTCCGTTTTCCCTTCCATCCTTCCATCTGTCCTTCCTTCCTTCCTTCTGTCCTTCATCTCTTCTTTTCCTCCCTTCCGTCTGTCTGTTCCTTCCTTCACTGTCTGTCTTTCCTACCTTTCTTCCCTCCTTCCTTTTGCCTGTCTTTCCTTCCTTCCTTCCTTCCTTCCTTCCTTTCTTCCTTCTTTCCCTCCATCTTTTCAATGATCCGGCCCACATGAGAAGACTGACACATAAAATCAATCAATCTTTATTTATAAGGCACCAAAAGTCATCTCTCAAGGCACTTTACACATTCTTTCATTTAATGAGTTCCAACATTACCACATGAGGAACAAGGAAGAACTCCCTCTTTAACGGGAAGAAGCCTGAGGCAGAACCAGCCGTCACAATCAATCAACAACAGCATGCTACTCATACAGTTAAATGTTCCCTTAATTACTTCCTGATTCAACTCTTTAAACCTGTTTGAGTCTCAGATTGAGTCATTTATCGGAGCTTTTCGTCATGTCGGGGTTTTTACAGTAGCGTCATGTCAAAAGTAAAACCAAGAATAGAATGAAATGAAACTATAAACTAGATAATAAACAATGTGCAGGCTCACTGAGAGTAGTATCCAGCCAGGATGTCCATGTGGAGCCCATAAGGGTTCAATTTAGGCAGGAAATATGGGTCCCAAGTGGGTTTGTCTGCCGTTGCCATGGTGACCACACCTGTGTTTGTCCAAATGGGCTTCAAGTGGGTTCTGACTGGGTTTCAGGCGGAGCCAAACTGGGTTAGTTACACGTGTAGGCCCTATATGTTGGCCCATATGGGGACTAATGGGGCTTTTCCATTATACAGTTCTAGCAGTACTCGACTAGACTCGGTACCAGGTCGTTTTCCATAGCAACGGCTTCTCAAAACTGCCGTGGCTTTGTTTTATATGCGACACAAACACATAAACAATGGAGGACATGGAGGCAATGGTGTACTTGCTGCTCGGCCACGTTAACATGCATGAAAGTCGCTGTAACTATTGTTGCCGGTATTTAAAAATAACCTCTTCCAGTGACTCTCTGACCAATCAGAGGCCGGCAGTCTGATGACGTCACATTTAGTATCAGCTCGGCTCACTTGGAGCAGATAGAGCAGAGCAGATAGTGCAAAAGTACCAGGTAGAAGTAGAGTAGAGTAGAGCTAGTACTGTATAATGGAAAATGCCCATAAGTGGGATCAGAATGGACCTTAAATGGGGCCCATTTAGCCAGCCCACATAGGCTTCACATGTGGGGCCAATGTTACTGAAACCATGTGGGACCCCCATAATAGTCCCAGTTCAAGTGTAACTGGTGGTGTTTGATGTATCGTTCAGCAGCAGAGGAAGAGACTCAAACCAGATAACTTTAACTGATGACACAACGAACAACAGAAATCCTCCAGTCAGTCGGTCAAACATACGAGCCTCAACATAATAGTACCTGGTACCTGGTACTTTTTAGTACCTGCTCTGTTGAGGTACCAAGCGAGCCGAGCCGATACTAAAATGTGACGCCATCAGTCTGCCGGCCGCTGATTGGTCAGAGAGTCTCGTCACAGGAAGAGTCATGAGCCGTCCCACACGAGAATCAAACCCGGCATTTTTAAATACCAACAACAGCGTTACAGCGATTTGGTTTCTCTTCTCTTTGTGTGCAATAAAAAAGCCACATACAGCAGCAGGAAGGAAGGACGGACAGAGGGAAGGAAGGAAGGAAGGAAGGACAGAGGGAAGGAAGGAATGAAGGAAGGAAGAAAGGACAGAGGAAAGGAAGGAATGAAGGAAGGAAGGACAGATGGAAGAAAGGGAGGAAGGAAGGACAGACAAACGGAAGGAAGGACGAAAAAAGGAAGGAAGGAAAAGAAGACAGGAAGGACAGAGGGAAGGAAGGAATGAAGGAAGCTTTGTGTGTGACAGAAAGACACATACAGCAGCAAGTACACCATCGCCTCCATGTCCTCCATCGGTTATGTGTTTGTCTCGTGTTTAAAATAAAGTCACGGCAGTTTAACACAGCCGTTGCTATGACGACCCCGCCCACGTTGAGGAGGTACTATAGTAATGGAAAAGGTTCCTGGTACCAAACCGAGCCGAGTAGAGCTAGAACTGTATAGTGGGAAAGCTCCATTAGTATACCATGCAAACCTGGAGTTCAGAGACAAAAGGGGAGAAGAAAAAGGCGGGAAACCAACATTTGCATTTACTAACATCTGCAGTAGAGACTCTCTGGCTCTGGTCTTCAGAGTCAGCTGATTTGAATTTTCTTTTTGGCATCACTTTATGCTGACTGCTACATAACAGAGAATTTAATAAAGTTGATTTGGTGAGCAGACTGAGTGACTAAGAAAGTGTATTTTTAAGATCTTTCAGTTTAACTGTTTCTGATGCAGCAGCAGCGCCGCCACACTTTGATGCTGGCGGCTAGAATAGCATTAATGAATTAGTGATGAATAGTCCTCTTGTATGAATCATACTTCTATAATAGACTAATTTTGCACATGATTCATGATGAAAGAGAATGCAGAAAAGTAGAAAAGTGCACGGCAGAAATAGCATATTGTCAGTATTTTAGAGACAAGCTGGCTCCTCTGTAGTTGACAACATGCTGCTAATAAAAGTTCCCCATCGCTGCCTGGTTTAGGTCTTTAGGCCTGTTTGAGTCTCACATTTAGCAGCACAGTCAGTCAGGTCAGGACCACAGACTGTATAGAAGAAATGGACGTAACATCCCTGACGTCACCCATTGGTTTGTGGACTGCTGCTCGGAAGCCAATAGTTTCTAATCTAGGCAGTGCCATCTTGAACATTTCAGGTGCATGGTGGGAAAAATAAAAACACGGATTCTACTTATATGGGCATGAGGCGGGGCCATGGGCGGAGCGGGGAGGTTGCTATGGTTACGAGGGCTGGATCTGGAGGACATTGGTCAATCAACCTGTCAATCAGGACGTAGCCACGCCCTAATGCATACCCTGCTTTATCGTCACATATAAAATCAGGGAGGCCAAAATGTCCCAAATGAACATCATACTGCATTGAAGAAGGCTTTAAACTAGCGATTGAGACCATAAACACATTTTGAAAACGTTTACTGAGGTTAGAAATCAAGTGAGAAGTTGGTGAATTCTCCATTGACTTGTATAGAGACGGTCGCCCCCTGGTGGCCTTTTGATAGAATGCAGCTCTAAGTTACTTCCTGGTTGGCCTCATTTCAGAGGACCCGAACTCCCCGCCTGGCCAGGACTTAAACTGTATAATAACACAATCAGAGATGATGAAGACTGGATTTTTCTAATTTTTTAACACTTTAGGTTCTGAAAATGTAAATAAAATACATTAATAAAACAGAAATTGGACAATATACAACATGCATGCTCTCTGAAAGTAGTAACAAGCTGGTAGAGAAGCATTATTAAGTCTTCTTAAAGCTACAGACTGCTGACTTTTAGCTGACATTTGTCTTAAATGTGTTTGTTTTCATGCAGTCAAAGAGCGGAGCAGGAAGATGAGCCTGAGAGAGATTACATCCTTTGTGACAGAGAAGAAGATCAAGTTACAAGAAACCAACAAAGTCTGAGCAAACTGGAAAGTGAAGCTATTCAGGTGAGTGTTTACGTGTTTGAGTGTTTTAGTGAAGGAGGGAAAACCTGTCAGACCTGGCCTGTGAGGGAATATCCAGAGTTAACTTCATGGAAAATAACAGGAGCAGGTGGCCTTAACCCTCCTGTTGTCCTAGAGTCAAGGAAGGAAGGGAGGAAAGAAGGAAGGATGGATGGAAAGAAGGAAGGATGGAGGAAGGAAGGAAGGAAAGATGGAAGGATGAAGGAAAGAAGGTAGGGAGGGAGAGAGGGAGGAAGAAGAAGGAAAGGAGGGAAGGAAGGGAGGAGGAAGGGAGGAAGGAAGGGAGGGAGGGAGGAAGGTAGGAGAGAGGGAGGGAGAAAGGAAAAGAGGAAGGGAGGAAGGAAGAAAGAAGGACAGTGGAAAGAAGGAAGGGAGGAAGGTAGTGGGGAGGAAAGAAAGAGAAGGAGGGAGGGAGGAAAGAAGGGCGGGAGGAAAGGAGGGAGGAAGGAAAGGAAGGAAGGATGCAGGAAAGAAGGGAGGGAGGGTGAAAGGAAAAGAGGAAGGGAGGAAGGAAGGAAAGAAGGACAGAGGAAGGAGGGAAGGGAGGGAGGAAGGATGGAAGGAAGGGAGGAAGGATGGAAGGAAAGATGGAAGGAAGAAGGAAGGAAGGATGGAGGAAAGAAGGTAGGGAGGGAGAGAGGGAGGGAGGGGAGAAAGAAGGAAGGGAGGGAGAAAGAAGGAAAGGAGGGATGGAAGGAAGGGAGGAAGGAAAAGAAGGAAGGAAGGAAGGTAGGAGAGAGCGAGGGAGAAGTGAAAAGAGGAAGGGAGGAAGGAAGAAAGAAGGACAGAGGAAAGAAGGAAGGGAGGAAGGTAGTGGGGAGGAAAGAAAGAGAAGGAGGGAGGGAGGAAAGAAGGGAGGGAGGGTGAAAGGAAAAGAGGAAGGGAGGAAGGAAGGATGGAGGAAAGAAGGTAGGGAGGGAGAGAGGGAGGGAGGGGAGAAAGAAGGAAGGGAGGGAGAAAGAAGAAAAGGAGGGATAGAAGGAAGGGAGGAAGGAAAAGAAGGAAGGAAGGAAGGTAGGAGAGAGCGAGGGAGAAGTGAAAAGAGGAAGGGAGGAAGGAAGAAAAAAGGACAGAGGAAAGAAGGAAGGGAGGAAGGTAGTGGGGAGGAAAGAAAGAGAAGGAAGGAGGGAGGAAAGAAGGAAGGGAAAGAAGGAAGGAAGGAAGGTAGGAGAGAGCGAGGGAGAAGTGAAAAGAGGAAGGGAGGAAGGAAGAAAGAAGGACAGAGTAAAGAAGGAAGGAAGGGAGGAAATGAGGGAGGAAGGAAAGGAAGGAAGGAGGGAGGAAAGAAGGAAGGGAGGAAAGGAGGTAGGAAGGAAAGGAAGGAAGGATGGAGGAAAGAAGGTAGGGAGGGAGAGAGGGAGGGGAGAAAGAAGGAAGGGAGGGAGAAAGAAGGAAAGGAGGGATGGAAGGAAGGGAGGAAGGAAGAAAGAAGGACAGAGGAAAGAAGGAAGGGAGGAAGGTAGTGGGGAGGAAAGAAAGAGAAGGAGGGAGGGAGGAAAGAAGGAAGGGAGGAAAGGAGGGAGTAAGGAAAGGAAGGAAGGATGCAGGAAAGAAGGGCGGGAGGGTGAAAGGAAAAGAGGAAGGGAGGAAGGAAGGAAAGAGGGAAGGGAGGGAGGACAGATGGAAGGAAGGGAGGAAGGATGGAAAGGAGGGATGAAGGACCGGAGGAAAGGAAAGAAGGAAGGGAGGAAGGAAAGAAGGTAGGTAGGAAAGAAGGACAGAGGAAAGAAGGAAGGGAGGAAGAAGGACGGAAGAAGAAAGGAAGGAAAGAAGGAACAGTCAAAACAGTTGGGGTCAGTTTGACCCAGGAGGAAGACAGGAAGTTTAAAGCAGCTACTAGTTAATATTAAATCTACTGTTGGTTTTCTTATTTTCACTCTGCATAGTTTCATTTCGACAATTAGAATTAAAAAAAAAAAAAAAAAGAGATGAAACGACAACACCTGCAAATCCTTTTAATCCTCTTTGTCAGTTTATTCAGTGTGTTTGCATCGTTGCTTCACACCTTTCACACTTTCTCATGACATCACTGACCTAATTTCACAACTCCTCCTCTCCTGTCACGTCCTGTTCACACCATCCATCACTCTGAGCCGCTTCTACTGCTACCTGCTGAAATCTCTGGAATTACACCAAACCTTTGATATGTGTCATGTGGAGGAAGGGAGGATGAAAGAAAGAAAGAAAGAAAGGAGGGAGGAAGGAAGGAAAGGGAGGGATGAAGGGAGGAAAGGAAAGAAGGCAGATAGGTGGGAGGGAGGAAAAAAGGAACAAGGGAGGGGGGGGGAGAGAAAGGAAAAGAGGAAGGGAGGAAAGAAAGAGAAGGAGGGAGAGGAAAGATGGAAGGAAGGGAGGAAAAAGGAAGGAAGGAAGGAAGGAAGGAAGTTTTGATAGTGATTGACTATTGTTTGCTAGGGAAGGAAGGAAGGAAGAGAGGAAGGAAGGAAGAGAGGAAGGAAGGAAGAAAGGAGGGAGGAAGGAAGGAAGGGAGGAAGAAAGAAGGGAGGGAAGGAAAGGAAGGAAAGGAGGGATGAAGGAAGGGAGGGAAGGAAGGAAAGGAAGAAGGAAGGAAAGGAGGGAGGAAGGAAGGGAGGAAAGGAAAGAAGGTAGGGGGAGAGAGGGAGCCGGTTCTACTGCTGCTGCTGAAATCTCTGGAATTACACCAAACCTTTGATATGTGTCACTCTGCACGCTTTCACAGTAGTTAACTGTTGTCTGCTAGGGAAGGAAGGGAGGAAAGAAGGAATTAGGGAGGGAGGGGGGAGGGAGGAAGGAAGGAAAGGAGGGATGAAGGAAGGTAGGAGGGAGGAAGAAAGAAGGAAAGAGGGAAGGAAGGAAGGGTGGAAGGTAGGAGGGAGGAAGGGAGAAAGGAAGGAAAGAAGGTAGGTAGGAGGGAGGGAGGAAAGAAGGAACGAGGGAGGGAGGGAGGGGGGAGGGAGAAAGGAAAAGGAAGAAAAGAAGGACAGAGGAAAGAAGAAAGGAAGGAAGGTAGGTAGGAGGGAGGGAGGGAAGAAGGAACGAGGGAGGGAGGGAGTGAGGGAGGGAAAAGAGAAAGGAAGGAAAGAAGGACAGAGGAAAGAAGGAAGGTAGGGGGAGGAAAGATGGAAGAGAGGAAAGAAAGGAAGCTAGGAAGGTAGGAGAGAAGAAAGAAGGAACGAGGGAGGGAGGGAGGGAGGGAGAAAGGAAAAGAGGAAGGGAGGGAAGGAAGGAAAGGAGGGATGAAGGAAGGTAAGAGGGAGGAAAGAAGGAACGAGGGAGGGAGGGAGAAAGGAAGGGAGGAAAGAAAGAGAAGAAGGGAGGGAGGGAAGAAAGAAAGAAATGAAGGAAGGAGGGAAGCTTTGATAGTAATGAACTATTGTTTCCTCCTTCCTCTCCTCAGTGCTTCCTCCTCTCCTCTATGTTGCAGAACTGGTGTGATCAGTGTTTCAACTCATTTGCATTTAACAGAGAACAAGTTTCAGTATTCAAATCTTGTTTTATTTAGTTTAGCAGGATAATATAATATTTAATATTTATACATCAAAGACAAATATAAGTTACCTTTTATAATGTTATATACTATATTATAAGGAACAAAGACTCATATTTAACCCTTTACATACTGCTCATATTCTACAGAGAGATAACAGTATGAGTGAAAAAGACATTCACAATCACTATTTTATGATCCAAGAGAACATTTTAGAAAGGAAAAGAGGAAGGGAGGAAGGAAGGAAGGTAGGGGGGAGGAAAGAAGGAAGGGAGGAAAGAAAGAGAAGGAGGGAGAGGAAAGATGGAAGGGAGGAAAGAAAGGAAGGAGGGAGAGGAAAGATGGAAGGGGGAAGTTTTGATAGTGATTGACTATTGTTTGCTAGGGAAGAAAGGAAGGAGGAAGGAAGGGAGGGAAGGAAGGAAAGGAGGGAGGAAGGAAGGAAGGGAGGAAGAAAGAAGGGAGGGAAGGAAAGGAGGGATGAAGGAAGGGAGGGAAGGAAGGAAAGGAGAGAGGAAGGAAGGGAGGAAAGGAAAGAAGGGAGGGGAGAGAGGGAGGGGGGAAGAGAAAGGAAAAGAGGAAGGGAAGAAGGAAGGAAGGTAGGGGGGAGGAAAGATGGAAGGGAGGAAAGAAAGGAAGGAAGGAAGGAGGAGGGAAGTTTTGATAGTGATTGACTATTGTTTGCTAGGGAAGAAAGGAAGGAAGGGAGGAAGAAAGGTAGGTAGGGGAGAGGAAAGAAGGAAGGGAGGAAGGAAGGTAGGTAGGGGAGAGGAAAGAAGGAAGGGAGGAAGGAAGGTAGGTAGCACCTCTGATGTAATGGTTGAGACAGGCCTACTACAATCACTGAGAGTAGCTTTTATTTACATAACTGAGTTTAAATAGAGCTGCTTATACCTTCAGTTTGGACAAAGGCCAGAACAACAAGAAAAACAAGTCTAACCGAGAGTGATACAAACAACATACCTCCTTCTCTAAAATAAACAGGAGACTAGAGAAGAGAGGAGAAACTAACAAAATAAAAGCGGCACTATTTATACTGTACTGGAGCTTTTATTTTCCTAACTTTTCTGTACTTTCACATATTGTATTGTATATTAACCCTCCTGTTGTGCTCAGGTCAAGGAAGGAAGGAAGGAAGGAAGGAAAAGAGGGAGGAAGGAAGGAAGGAAGGGAGGAAAAGAAGGAGGAAGGAAGGAAGGGAAGGAGGAAAAGAATGAGGAAGGGAGGAAGGAAGGAAGAAACGAACAAAATGAGGAAGGAAGGAAAAGAGGGAGGAAGGAAGGAAGGAAAGGAGGAAAAGAGGGAGGAAGGAAGGAAGGACGGGAGGAAAAGAGGGAGGAAGGAAGGAGGAAGGAAGGAAGGAAAGAAGGAAGGAAGGAAGGAAGGGAGGAAAAGAGGGAAGAAGGAAGGAAGGGAGGAAAAGAGGGAAGAAGGAAGGAAGGGAGGAAAAGAGGGAGGAAGGAAGGAAAGGAGGAAAAGAGGGAGGAAGGAAGGAAGGGAGGAAAAGAGGGAGGAAGGAAGGAAGGAAGGAAGGGAGGAAAAGAGGGGGGGAGGAAGGAAGGAAGGAAGGAAGGAAGGAAAGGAGGAAAAGAAGGCGGAAGGAAGGAAGGAAAGGAGGAAAATAAAGAGGAAGGAAGGAAGGAAAGGAGGAAAAGAAGGAGGAAGGAACGAAGCAAAGGAGGAAAAGAGGGAAGGAAGGAAGGAAGGGAGGAAAAGAAGGAAGAAGGAAGGAAGGGAGGAAAAGAGGGAGGAAGGAAGGAAGGAAAGGAGGAAAAGAGGGAGGAAGGAAGGAAGGAAGGGAGGAAAAGAGGGAGGAAGGAAGGAAGGAAAGGAGGAAAAGAGGGAGGAAGGAAGGAAGGACGGGAGGAAAAGAGGGAGGAAGGAAGGGAGGAAAGAAGGAAGGAAGGGAGGAAAAGAAGGAGGAAGGAAGGAAGGAGCTTTTATTTTCTAACTTTTCTTTACTTTCACATATTTTGGAGTTTTTCTATATTGATGTTCACATTCTTCTCTCCCTTCATACTTGACGTCAGTACTTCTGACCTTCTATGTTGCAATGTATTGTATTTGGCCGTGTTTTTAATGGGGTCGTTAAGAGTTACCGTTATTTCTGGATCACTGAATATAAAACACACACACACACACACACACACACACACACACACACACACCCTTTCATGGTAAGCAATCTAACTTCTCTCTCATGATCATTAACTTTTTCCTGCCAGTCATAAATGTTAAAGGCTTAATCATGCGAGCGCTGGCGTCAGAGCTTCGACTGATTCACACTGACTCAAAACAAGCACAGATACTTCCCCAAAATGATCTGAACACACACATAAAACACACACATATAACACACACATAACACACACACATATAACACACACATATCCCAAAAACCTTCAGTCAGACATCAGGGAGAGATGTCACGTTCTTGTGTAATAGTAGATAAGAAAGCTTTGGTGAACTCTCAGTGCTCTTAGTCAGGATCTCTCCTCCACAGTGTGTCTCTTTTAATACATTTAATTAACTCAAGTGACTGTTATGTTAGTCTGAGTTTAATAAATCATGAAGTCGTGATTCATCCTGCAAGTTTAGAGAACTAGAGAAGGTTCTGTGTGTGCCGAAGCTACGAGGATGTAAAGAGGAACTTCTGGATTAAAAAGTTCATCAAGACAATAATCTGCAGATGAATCAATAATTAAAATAGTTGCAGCCTCACTATGAAGAAAATAGGTTAAATAGGTCATAAATGTATTTCTAAAAAAAAGGTGTAAAAAGCATTTCAACCATTTAGATTTGAATTGTGGAGCTAGGCTTCACAAACTGTGTTTCAACATTTCTGTGTTCAGGATTTAGTGATTAGCATAAACCCGCCCCTGCTGCTGTAGAGGTAGAAATACATTCAGCACACACTACTACTACTACAGTCTACAGTTAGCCAGTTAGCTGAGTTAGCAGCCGAGTTAGCCGCCGAGTTAGCCGCCGAGTTAGCCGCCGAGCTAGTTGCCGAGTTAGCCGCCGAGCTAGTTGCTGAGTTAGCCACCGAGCTAGCCGCCGAGCCAGTAGCTGAGTTAGTAGCAGAAAGCTCTCAGACCTCGCGTCCATGTTTCTGGTAGAGGTGGTGACTTTGATTGACAGGTGACACTTGGTAGGGGGCGGGGCTTCAGAGGCTGATTTTACCACAACTTTGAAGCCTAATTTCATATATTTGGTGATTTTTTTAATCATTCAATTTGGCAGGGTGGTTAACAACACACTTTTCTGTGGTATGTCAAACTCAGAACACATATTTATTCTTACTTTACACGGACTTTAAGAGATTATTACCATTTAATTTGTTATTTTTATTATAAATATTCATATTTATATATATAATATTATTATTTAGATTTATTTTACCCTTACAATGTTTTTATTAATCACCCAAATGATGCTTCTTCATTTATTATAAAAATAATAATGTTTCCGTCATTCATTCATTTAACTTCATGTGTAATTCTTCTCTTTATTCGAGGATGTTTGGAAACATTTTGTGCAATCAATTTTCACTTCTTCTTTTTCTTCTTCTCTGAAAACTGAAATCGAGTATTGAGTATGAATCATGCATCAGACTGAGAAAGTATTGCATTAAAAGCGACAGGCGTGGATGTAACTGAAAAATGGACAAACAGGAAGTGAAAAACGGTCAAACAGGAAGTGAAACAGCTGCTGAAAAAATATAGTTAATGTATAAAACTTCAATCTTTAAGTGTTTGGCACAGCACAGAAGTCTGCAAAAGTAATAATCATATATTCACATCCCTAGAGAAGGCGGTTGGTAGTCACACGTTTTACTTTCCTTTGAATTCCTCTTAAACTGGATCCCTGAATAGATCAACTTTAATGTGTAATGAAAGTCTAAAGTGACTAAACCTCATTAAGCTGATTCTGTTTAAAAGAATAGAACCGGCCCACTTTCCTCCCTCCCTCCCTCCTTCCTTCTTTCCTCCTCCCTTACACCCTTCCTTCCTCCCTCCTTCCTTTCCTTCCTTCTTCCCTCTCCCTTGATTCCTTCCTTCCTCCCTCCTTTCCTTCATTCTTCCCTCCTCCCTTCCATCCTTCCTTTCTCCCTCCCTCCTTGTCTCTTTCTTTCCTCCCCTCTACCTTCCTCCTTTCCTTCTTTCCTCTGTCCTTCCTTCCTACCTTTCTCTTTTCCATTCTCCCTCCCTTCTTCCTTCTTTCCTCCCTCCCTCCTTCCCTTCCTTCTTCCCTCCTTCCTTCCTTCCATCCTTCCTTCCTTTCCTTTCCTTCCCCCTACCTCCCCCCTTCCTTCCTTCCTTTCCTTCCTTCTTCCCTCCTCTCTCCCTCCTACCTTCCCTCTTCCCTTCCATCCTTCCTTCCTCCCTCCCTCCTTTCCTTCCTTCTTCCCTCCTCCCTTCCATCCCTCCTCCCTTCCTCCCTCTTTCCTTCCATCCTTTATTCTTCCCTCCTCCCTTCAATCCTCCTACCTTCCCTCCTTCCTTCCTCCCTCCTTTCCTCCCTTCCATCCTTCCTTCCTTTGTCCCTCCTCCCTTCCAACCTTCCTTCCACCCTCTCTCCTTCCTTCTGTCCTCCCTCCCTCCCACCTTCCTCCCTTCCTTCCTTCCTCCCTTTCTTCCTTCCTTCAATCTTTCCTTCTGTCCTTCATTCCTACCTCCCTCCCTCCCTTTCTTCCTTACTTCCATCTGTCCTTCCTTCCTTCCTTCCTTCCTTCTGTCCTCCCTCCCTCCCTCCTTCTCTGTTTCTTTCCTTCCTCTATCTTTCCTCCCTCCCTCCTTTCCTTCCTTCTTCCCTCCTCCCTTCCATCCCTCTTCCTTCCTCCCTCTTTCCTTCCATCCTTTATTCTTCCCTCCTCCCTTCAATCCCTCCTACCTTCCCTCCTTCCTTCCTCCCTCCTTTCCTTCCTCCCTCCTTTCCTCCCTTCCATCCTTCCTTCCTTTGTCCCTCCTCCCTTCCAACCTTCCTTCTACCCTCTCTCCTTCCTTCTGTCCTCCCTCCCTCCCACCTTCCTCCCTTCCTTCCTTCCTCCCCTTTCTTCCTTCCTTCAATCTTTCCTTCTGTCCTTCATTCCTACCTCCCTCCCTCCCTTTCTTCCTTACTTCCATCTGTCCTTCCTTCCTTCCTTCTGTCCTCCCTCCCTCCCTCCTTCTCTGTTTCTTTCCTTCCTCTATCTTTCCTCCATTCCTTCTTTCCTTTCCTCCCTACCTTCCTTCTTTCCTTTCCTTCCTCCCTCCTTTCCTACCTTCTTCCCTCCCTCCTTTCCTTCCTTCTTCCCTCCTCCCTTCCATCCTTCCTTCCATCCTTCACTCGAGGACAACAGGAGTGTTAAGAAGCTTTCAGCACCAACACTTTTAAACAACAGCTCCCTCTAGAGGCCGATATATAATATAACAACCAATCCTCTGCCTCAGTTACAGTTTACACTATTAAACAAGCATCTCATTACTCATCATATTTAACATATAACACTTTAACCATGTAAAGCTCTTTGTGTTAAACTATGATGTAATCTAAAGTACTACTGTATAAACTAAAGGTAAGGCAGTTTTATTGATATATTACATTTCATACCTATAGGCAACTTAATGTGCTTTATATAAACTCATATTTAACAGCAACATGCAATTAAACAAATAAATAATAAATTAGTGATTTCCTCCCTCCCTACTCCTTTCCTTCATTTCCTTCCTTCCTTCCTCCTTAATCCTTTCCTTCCTTCCTTCTTTCCTCCTTTCCTCCCTCCCTCCCTCCCTACTCCTTTCCTTCTTTCCTTCCTCCTTAATCCTTTCCTTCCTTCCTTCCTTCCTTCTCCTCTCCCTACCTTCCTTCCTTCTTTCCTCCTTTCCTCCCTCCCTCCCTCCCTACTCTTTTCCTTCCTTCCTTCTTTCCTTCCTTCCTTCCTTCCTTCCTTCCTTCCTCCCTCCTTACTCCTTTCCTTCCTTCCTCCCGCCTTCCTCCTTTCCTCCCTCCCTCCTTACTCCTTTCATTCCTTCCTTTCTCCCTACCTTCCTTCCTTCTTTCCTCCTTTCCTCCCTTCCTCCTTACTCCTTTCCTCCCTCCATTCCTCCTTCCTTTTCTTCCTTCTTTCCTCCCTCTCTCCCTCCTCCCTTCCTTCTTTCCTTCCTCCATCTCTTAATGATTTCAGGGTTGTTGTTTTTTTGTAGCTAAATGTTTTTATTTTATAAGATTAACAACCAGAAAAACAGTTTATAGGAACAAAGGTAGATTTGATGCTCCATTTATATCCATCCATCACTCTTTATATTAAATAACCAGCTATTTTAATCCCTGATGCCTTCAAGCTCCACTTCAACCTTTCAATTCATGGATTAAGGAACCTGACTCTGTGTGTGTGTGTGTGTGTGTGTGTGTGTGTGTGTGTGTGTGTGTGTGTGTGTGTGTGTGTGTGTGTGTGTGTGTGTGTGTGTGTGTGTGTGTGTGTGTGTGTGTGTGTGTGTGTGTGTGTGTGTGTGCGTGTGTTTCAATGTGTGTTTTCTCTGTGTATGTTTCAATGTGTGTGTTTCTCTCTACGTGTGTTTCAATGTGTGTGCGTTTATGTTTATTTCAATGTTTGTGTGTGTGTATGTGTGTTTCTGTGTGTGTGTTTCAATATCTGTGCGTGTGTGTGTATTTCAATGTGTGTGTGTGTGTATGTGTGTTTCTGTGTGTGTGTTTCAATATGTGTGTGTGTCTGTGTGTGTGTGTGTGTGTGTGTTTCTCTGTATGTGTGTGTGTGTGTTTCTGTGTGTGTGTGTGTGTGTGTGTGTGTGTGTGTATATATGTGTGTGTGTGTGTGTGTGTGTGGTTTACATGAATGTGTGGAGCTTCATGGCTGCAGGGAACCAACACATAATTATCTGAGTCATGTTGACATCGCTTGAATGACTATAAATTAGCTCGGTGTGTTTGCTCTACTTTTCTTTAGTGATTTATTATTTGATTCTTTTCTTCAGAATATGAAGAACGAGTCTCTGCCAGTCGATGAAATAACCGAAAATTAACCTTAAAGGAAGGAATGGAGGGAGGAAGGAAAGAAAGACGGGAGGAGGGAGGAAGAAGGAAGGACAGGAGGAAGGGAGGAAAGGAAGGGCAAGAAGGAAGGAAAGGAGGGAGGAAGGAAGGAAGGGAGGGAGGACAGGAGAGAGGAAGGAAGGAAGGGAGGGAGGACAGGAGGGAGGAAGGAAGGACAGGAGGGAGGAGGGAGGAAGGAAGGACAGGAGGGAGGAGGGAGGAAGGGAGGGAGGACAGGAGGGAGGAAGGAAGGAAAGGAGGGAGGAAGAAGGAAGGAAAGGAGGGAAGAAGGAAGGCAGGAAAGGAGGGAAGAAGGAAGGAAAGAAAGGAGGGAGGAAGCAAGGAAGAAGGAAGGAAAGGAGGGAAGAAGGAAGGAAAGAAAAGAGGGAGGAGAGAGGAAGGAAAGAAAGAGAGGACAGGAGGGAGGAAGGAAAGGAGGGAGGACAGAGGGGAGGAAAGGAGGGAGAAAGGAAGGAAAGAAGGAGTAAGGAAAGGGGGAAAGGAGGTAGGAAGAAGGACGGAAAGGAGGGAGAAAGGAAGGAAAGAAGGAGGACGGAAAGGAGGGAAGAAGGAAAGGAGGATAGGGAGGAGGGAGGAAGGAATGAAGGCACGAAGGAAGGAAAGGAGGGAGGAAGGAATGAGGGAAGGACAGAAGGGAAGGCATGTTGACATCACTTGAATGACTATAAATGAACCTACTTTCTTTCTTTAGTGATTTATTATTTGATTCTTTTCTTCAGAAGATGAAGAACGAGTCTCTGCCAGTCAGGTTTGGGTTGGGTTGGTTTCCTCCCTCGATGTCGCTCACCTGGGAATCACCGTTTGACTCGATGAAATAACCGAAACTTAACCTTAAAGGAAGGAAAGGAGGGAGGGAGGGAGGGAGGGAGGGAGGGAGGAAAGGACAGGAGAAAGGAAGGGAGGAAAGGAAGGGCAAGAAGGAAGGGCAAGAAGGAAGGAAGGAAAGAAGGACAGAGGAAAGAAGGAAGAGAAGAAGGAAATGAAGGAAGGGAGGAAAGAGAGAGGAAGGAAAGAAAGAGAGAAGGAGGGAGGGAGGAAGGAAGGAAAGAAGGAAGAGAAGAAGGAAATGAAGGAAGGGAGGAAAGAGAGAGGAAGGAAAGAAAGAGAGAAGGAGGGAGGGAGGAAGGAAGGAAAGAAGGAAGAGAAGAAGGAAATGAAGGAAGGGAGGAAAGAGAGAGGAAGGAAAGAAAGAGAGAAGGAGGGAGGGAGGAAGGACAGTCAGAAGGAAGGCAGGAAGGAAAGACAGGAGGAAGGAAGGAAGGGAGGAAAGGAGGGAGGAAGAAGGAAGGAAAGGAGGGAGGAAGACGGAAGGAAGGAAGGAAGGGAGGAAGGACAGTCAGAAGGAAGGCAGGAAGGAAGGAAAGGAGGGAGGAAGAAGGAAGGAAAGGAGGGAGGAAGACGGAAGGAAGGAAGGAAGGAAGGAAGGACAGGAGGGAGGAAGGAAGGAAGGAAAGGAGGGGGGAAGGAATGAGGGAAGGAAGGAAGGAGAGGAGGGAGGAAGGAAAGGAGGAAGGGAGGAAAGGAGGGAGGAGGAAGGAAGGACAGGGGGGAGGAGGGAGGAAGGGAGGGAGGAAGGAGGAAGAAGACAGGAGGGAGGAAGGAAGGAAAGGAGGGAGGAAGAAGGAAAGAAAGGAGGGAGGAAGCAAGGAAGAAGGAAGGAAAGGAGGCAGGACGAAGGACGGAAAGCAGGGAAGAAGGAAAGGAGGATAGCGAGGAGGGAGGAAGGAATGAAGGCACAAAGGAAGGAAATGAGGGAGGAAGGAATGAGGGAAGGACAGAAGGGAATGCATGTTGACATCGCTTGAATGATTATATATTTCGTTGGAATATGAAGAACGAGTCTCTGCCAGTCGGGTTTGGTTTCCCTCCCTCAATGTCGGTCACCTGGGAATCACCGTTTGACTCGATGTAATAACCGAAACTTAACCTTAAAGGGAGGGAGGGAGGGAGGGAGGGAGGAAAGGAAAGGAGGAAGGAAGGAAGGACAGGAGGAGGAAGGAGGGAGGATGGAAGGGAGGGAGGAAGAAGGAAGGAAAGGAGGGAGGAAGGAAGGAAGGGAGGAAAGAGAGAATGGAGTCAGTTTGACCCTGGAGGACGACAGTATTTTTCTTCATATTTATATGTTTAGAATAAGTTGACTTTAATAAAGAGCTTCAGGTAGAATGAATCATCTTCAGGGAGTTTTTTTGGAAAATAAAAGAGAAGAAGTCGGTTTCATTTTGACTTAAATTAACCGTAAACTACTTCCTGTTCTTGTAATCAGGTGTGACGCTCAGCTGTTAAACACACACACACACCTGTGTTTCTAAACTGTGGTGTATGTGTGTGTGTTTGTTTCTCTCTACGTGTTTCAATTTCAATGTGAGTTTCAATGTGCGTGTGTGTGTGTGTGTGTGTGTGTGTGTGTGTGTGTGTGTGTGTGTGTGTGTGTGTGTGTCTGTGTCTCTGTCTCTCTCTCTCTGTGTGTGTGTGTGTGTGTGTGTGTGTGTGTGTGTGTGTGTGTGTGTGTGTGTGTCTGTGTCTCTGTCTCTCTCTCTCTGTGTGTGTGTGTTTCTCTGTGTGTGTGTGTGTGTGTGTGTCTCTCTGTGTGTGTGTGTGTCTCTGTGTGTGTGTGTGTGTGTGTGTTTGTTTCTGTGTGTGTGTGTGTGTGTGTGTGTGTGTGTGTGTGTGTGTGTGTGTGTGTGTGTGTGTGTGTGTGTGTGTGTGTGTAGGCCCTCAGGCAGCAGCAGGTCCAGCTCAGGTGTTGGTGTGTAGTTGGACGGCTGCTGCAGACGCTGAGCAGAGAGAACAGAGAGCTGAGGCAACAGCGTCGCCTGGTGGCCAGAAGATGTACTGCACCTACACACACTGACTACCAGCAGCAACTAACACAGGTATTATGTTCCTTCCTTCCTTTCTCCCTTCCTTCCATCTGTCCTTCCTCCCTTCCTTCCTTCCATCCATCTTATCTTCTTGTCTTCTCTTCCTTCCTTCCTTCCGTCTTTCATTCCTTCATTCCTTCCTTCCTTCCTCCCTTCCTTCCATCTGTCCTTCCTTCCTTCCTTCTCTCCTTCCTTCCTTTCTTCTCTTCCTTTCTCCTTCCATCTTTCCTTCGTCCTTCCTTCCTTCCTTCCTCCCTCCCTCTTTACTCCTTTCCGTCCTTCCTTCCTTCCTTCCTTCCTTCCTTTCTTCCTTCCTTCCTTCCTTCCTTCCTTCCTTCCTACTCCTTTCCTTCCTTCCTTCCTTCCTTCCTCCCTCCTTACTCCTTTCCTACCTTCCTTCCTTCCGTCCTTCTTTCCTTCCTTCCTTCCTTCCTTCTTTCCTCCTTTCCTCCCTCCCTCCCTACTCTTTCCCTTCCTACCTGCTGTGTGAATCCTGTCCATATCAGATCATTCAGGTGTATAATTGAGTGTTAAGTGGTTTGTAAGCATCAGAGTAATAATTGATGAGGAAGAACAAAAGCTGGAGTCAAACCTCTGACTGACCTCATTACATGTTTATAGAGTCCATACCCTGCCTGAGCCAAGTCTGTCACACACCTGTAGGTCTGTCTGTCCCTCCGTCTGCACCACACACACACACACCTGTCCGTCTGTCTGTCCGTCTGTCTGCACCACACACACACACACACACACACACCTGTAGATCTGTCTGTCCCTCCGTCTGCACCACACACTCCTGATTTTACCCTCTAAAGCTCTACGGTGAATTAACCCTCCTGTTGTCCTCAGGTCAAGGAAGGAAAGAACTAGAGAAGTAAGAGAAGGAAGGAAGGAAAGGAGTAAGGATGAAAAAAGGAAGGAATTTAGGAGAGAAGACAAGGAGGAAGGGAAGGAAGAAGGAAAGAAAGGAGTAAGGAGGGAGGGAGGAAGGAAGCAAGGAAGGATGGAAGGAGGAGGGAGAAAAGAAAGAGGGGAGGAGGGGAAGAAGGGAGGACAGAAGGAACAGTCAAAAGAGAGACGGGGTCAATTTGACCCGGGAGGACGACAGGAAGTAAAAATTAAAGAATGTAGGATTTCTTTCTTTCTTTCTTCCATCTGCCTTTCTTTCCTTCCTTCCTTCCTTCTGCCTGTCCTTCCTTCCTCCCTCCTTCTCTTTCTTTCCTCCATCTCCCTCCCTCCCTCGCTCCTTTCCTTCCTTCTTCCTCCCTCCCTCTTTCCATCCCTTCCTTCCTTCCTTCCTGTCCCCTCTGGTCTAAAAGATGATGGCTGCCTGCTGCTTTGACGACTACTGTGATACATTTCATATTTCTTCTTCTCTCCAGATTGATCCTCTTTCATCAAACAGCTGCATCCTGAAGACTCTCACTAACGAGACGAAGAGAGAGAGGACGAAGACAGTCTCGTTCTTAAATGGAGACATCAAACACATACTGGAGGACGGGAAAGTGGTGAGCTGCTTTAACCTTCCTGTCGTCCTCGAGTCAAGGAAGGAAGGGAGGGAGGAAGAAGGAAGGAAAGGAGGGAGGAAGGAAAGAAGGAACAAAGAGAGGAAGAAGGAAGGAAAGGAGGAAGGAAGGAAAGGAGGTAGGAAAGGAGGAAGGAAACAAGGAGGGAAGGAGGGAGAAAGGAAGGAAGTAAAGACAGACAGAGGAAAGAAGGAAGGGAGGAAGGAAAGGAAGGAAGGAGGGAAGGAAACAAGGAGGGAGGGAGGGAGGGAGGGAGGGAGAAAGGAAGGAAAGAAAGACAGACAGAGGAAAGAAGGAAGGGAGGAAGGAAAGGAAACAAGGAGGGAGGGAGGGAGGGAGAAAGGAAGGAAAGACGGACAGAGGAAAGAAGGAAGGGAGGAAGGAAAGGAAGGAAGGACGGAGGGAGGGAGGGAGAAAGGAAGGAAAGACAGACAGAGGAAAGAAGGAAGGGAGGAAGGAGGGAAACAAGGAGGGGAGGGAGGAAGGAAGGACAGGAGGAAAGAGAGAGGAAGGAAAGAAAGAGAGAAGGACGGAGGAAGAACAGAAGGAAGGAAGGAAGGGAGGAAAGAAGGAACAGTCAAAACAGATGGGGTCAATTTGACCCGGGAGGACGGAAGGTAGGAAGGAGGGAGGGAAGAAGGAAGGAAAGAAGGAAGGTAGGTAGGAAGGAGGGAGGGAGAAAGGAAGGAAAGACGGACAGAGGAAAGGAAGGGAGGAAGGGAAGGAAACAAGGAGGGAGGGAGAAAGGAAGGAAAGACGGACAGAGGAAAGAAGGAAGGGAGGAAGGAAAGGAAGGAAGGAGGGAGGGAGGGAGAAAGGAAGGAAAGACAGACAGAGGAAAGAAGGAAGGGAGGAAGGAAGGAGGGAAGGAAACAAGGAGGGAGGGAGGGAGAAAGGAAGGAAGGAAAGACAGACAGAGGAAAGAAGGAAGGGAGGAAGGAAAGGAGGGAAGGAGGGAAACAAGGAGGGAGGGAGGGAGAAAGGAAGGAAAGACAGACAGAGGAAAGAAGGAAGGGAGGAAGGAAAGGAAGGAAGGAGGGAAACAAGGAGGGGAGGGAGGAAGGAAGGGCAGGAGGAAAGAGAGAGAAAAGAAAGAAAGAGAGAAAGACGGAGGAAGAACAGAAGGAAGGAAGGAAGGGAGGAAAGAAGGAACAGTCAAAACAGACGGGGTCAATTTGACCCGGGAGGACGACAGGAGGGTTAAAAACTTCACTGTAGAGCTTTTAATACATGAATAGATGACATCATCATCATCAGCTGTGATTATTATTGCAGGTTTATTACTTCGCTGCTTCACAGACAACACAAACTATTTACCCGACTGGTCTGGAGGTTCTTCACTTCTCCAACAAGCAGATCGGTGAGAGACAGTTTTACATCACATCAATGTTCCTCCATCCATCCTCAAAGTGATATAATCAAGCTTTTAGGAAGGAAGGAAGGAAGGAAAGGAGTAAGGAAGGAAGGAGGGAGAACAGAAAGAAAGAAAGTGCATAAAACACTGACACAGCATTTAAACCAAAGGATAGTTTAACCCTCCTGTTGTCCTCAAGTCAAGGAAGGAAGGGAGGGAGGACAGAGAGGAAAGGAAGGAAGGAAGGAAGGAAAGGAGGAGGGAAGGAGGAAGGAGGGAAGGGAGGGATGGAGGAAGGAAGAAGGAAGGAGGAAAGGGATGGAGAAGGAAGGAAGGAAGGAAGGAAGGGAGGAAGGAAGGAAGGAGAGATGAAAGAAGGAAGGAAAGGAGGAAGGAAAGGAAGGAAGGAAGGAAAGAAGGAGGGAAGGAGGAAGGAAGGAAGGAAGAAGGAAGGAAAGGAGGGAGGGAGGAAGGAGGCAAGGAAAGGAGGAAGGAAGGAAAGGAGGGAGGAAGGAAGGAGGGAAGTAAAGAAAGAGGGAAGGAGGAAGGAAGGAAGGGAGAGAGGAAGGAAGGAAGAAGGAAGGAAAGGAGGGAGGGAGGGAGAACGGAAAAGAGGAAAGAAGGAAGGTGGTGGGGAGGAAAGAAAGGAGGGAGGAGCCTCATCTTCCCCAGTATAGTTCAGAAAGATTCCAGATATTGAAAAATGTCAATGTTTTTTTTTTTCAGCCCGTAGCGTGTTGCTTCAGACAGCGTGGTATTGTGTTGTATTATATTTGTGTTAATAATAATATGTTGTGTAACAGAGAAGAGACTCCCTGGAGGGAACAGAGAGATCTTATTTCCAGACCAGACCATCAAATATCTGAAGCCCAACGGAGACGAGAAGACCATCTTCCCTGATGGCACCGTCGTTCACCTTTCTCCGTAAGTCTACACTATAATATAATAAACTGTAATAATTAATATTTATATAACAGGCCCCGCCCCCTACCAAGTGTCACCTGTCAATCAAAGTCACCACCTCTACCAGAAACATGGTCTGAGAGCTTTCTGCTGCTAGCTCAGCTGCTAGCTCGGTGGCTAGCTCAGCAGCTAACTCAGCTGTTAGCTCGGCGGCTAACTCGACAGCTAGCTCAGCAGCTAACTTAGCTACTAGCTCGGTGGCTAACTCAGCTAACTGGCTAACTGTAGACTGTAGTAGTAGTAGTGTGTGCTGAATGTATTTCTACCTCTACAGCAGCAGGGGCGGGTTTATGCTAATCACTAAATCCTGAAACACAGAAATGTTGAAACACAGTTTGTGAAGCCTAGCTCCACAATTCAAATCTAAATGGTTGAAATGCTTTTTACACCTTTTTTAGAAATACATTTATGACCTATTTAATGTGTTTAGAGGAAGTAATAGAGTTGATAAGAAGTGGGAAGGTAGGAGTGACTCTCTGAATCATCTTCTCCAGCTCAGGTGAGAAGATAATATACTTCCCCAGCGGTCAGAGAGAGATCCACACCTCCCAGTACAAGAGGAGAGAGTTTCCTGTTGGGACAGTGAAGACCGTTTACACCAACGGACGACAGGAAGCCATCAGAGGAGGAAGAGGAAGTCACTGTCTGGAGGAAGTGGAAGTCAGGCTGTGTCTCAATTTGGACCCAACTGCGAGGCTGCATCCTCGAAGGACGCGGCCTTTGCGGCCTTCGAAGGATGCAGCCTTGAGGAACTTCCGAAGGACGCATCAACCGTTGTGAAATGAGACGGTCTAGCCTTCGAGGCATTTCCTGGTTGCGTCACCAGCTGTTCCCTCCCATAAGACGAGAAAGACGCCACGACCGAAAAGACGGTGAAAAAGCTGACAAAATTATAAGAGAGAAGAAAGGAGAAGAAAGAAGGAAAACACACAAGAAAGAAAGAAAGAAAGAAAGAAGAAGAAAGAAGGAAAACACACAAGAAAGAAAGAAAGAAGGAAAACACACAAGAGAAAGAATAATAAAATAATCTGTAAATAGTTATTTCTGATGTAATTTTTGTAAATAGTGAAATGTTTCATCACTTGATAATAAAAGAAAATATTTAATCCCTTGTTCTTCCTGAACAGTAGCACTTTATGCAACCCTGTTATAAATTGTACTGAAGTTGTAAATACTAAATGGAATAGACGTGTAACAATGAACAATATTTTTTATTTAATAACAACATAAAACATCAAAATCTTCACAATCAAATAAAAAATAAAGAAAAATCATAAATAAACACAGTTCATAAATAAAATCAAATTAAACACATCTATATAGATGTATATTTATTTTTCTATTACTTTTTCCAGGAGAGAGAAGAGCCTCTCCATCCTGTCTTTCCCCTCCTGCTCCCTCCTCTCCTCTGCCTCATTTTGCCTTCTCATGTCCTCCTTTATGAGGTCAAGGAGGTCATCCTCCCTCCTCCTCTTCCTCCTGGGCCCTGGCTGGTCTTCCTCCTCCTCCTCTTCACTCTCCTGCTCACCCACTGCGGCACTTGGCCCTGGTGTGTCCTCACGGATGGAGGCAATGAGGACAGGGGGGGGCAATAGATGGCCTCTGCCCCAGTACCTCATCCATGAGGACAAACCAGGGCCAAGTGCCAGCAGTGGGCTTGCCGCTGGCCCCCTCCCCTGTCCCTGGATATTTGCAATCCTAAGGCAGCGGAAATCAATCATGTCAGCAATTTTCAGCAAAAGTATTTAGTAACAGTAAAACTAATCCAAACCATAGGCTACCTACTTTTTTTTTTTTTTTTTTAAATTGTCCCATTTTTTTTTGGCCTGGTAGGGCTGGACCTTCCCCTCCAGCCCAATCTTTTCCAGTATTGCTCTAAACACAGAGGGAAGCAAGAGAAAAGGTAAACACAAGATCACATCAACACAGGGATGCAAAGATGTACAAAAATGGACATCAGTGAATAGATGGTCATTTCCCCTCTTTGTTTAATCAGAAGCTCGGTTTGCTCCTTGCTCCCTAAAACAAAAATAAAACAAAATGTAATATAAAACATGTTTTTTTACTATGTCAACAGACAAAAGGGTTCTAATATAGCAAAAAATTATCATAATAATGATAATAATGAAGTATAACATATAATAGTGATAATCCCAAACGTAGCTCTTTATTAAAATCTAAATTTGTTCATCTTAGTCCATTTATATATATATATATATATATATATATATATAAGATATAAGTCAAGTAATAAAATATAAGTAATTAGTAAAAGTATAAGTAGTAATAAGTAAAAATAATTAAATAAAACAAACCAATACTTACACTTGAATGAAAAGTCTTCACCTGTTGGTGTCGCCATTGTTGTGTTTTCGCGGCACTGAACAGCGCCGCGCAAAGGATCTTGGGATTTGGGAGGCCGCGAAGGATAGTAGCGATGCATCCTCGAAAAAGAGGGAAAAGAAGGACGCATTTCAAGGCTGCATTTGAAGGAGTCTTCGAATTGGGACAGCCTTCGCGCGGTGTTGTGACGTAATCGGCCTCGAAATGCGTCCTTCGAGGATGCAGCCTCGCAATTTGGACCAAATTGGGACACAGCCTCAGTGTCTGACAGCCTGAGTGTGTGTGTGAGTACAGGAAACTCAGAGCGAGATCAATACACCAACTATCACAGCTTATAGATTGTTTTAGATGGATTCAATTCAACTTTATTGTCATTGTACACGATAACGATAACAGACAATTAGTGAAATACAGTTAATGAAAAAAATGTATTGAGTAATTTATGAAGAAATAATACTAATTTAATCAGTTTTTTCTCACTCTGATAGTTCATTTGATCATAGTTCATGTCACTCATCTTAATTAACTATTAATAATTAATAATAATGACTTTAAATAAACACTTTTACACCTCTGTTAATTGAGTTATTGTCTGTTATATGAAGCTTTACGTCATTTATTCTCTTTAAAAAGGTGAAAATCAGCATCAAAACTCACCAAATTAAAATAAAAAACTGATAAATGTTTAGTTTTCTGTCTGTATCGACTCTTCATAGGGAAAAAATGATGTCTTAAATTTCAATAATCCAAATTTTACTGACTGTATCACATCATAATTAACTTTAATAAAGCCAGCTGGTTCATATAATGATGTAAAACCAGAGGAGTCAAACTCATTTTCATTCAAGGGTCACATACAGACCAATCTGATCTCATGTGGGCCAGATCATTAAAAAGATGGAAGGAGGGAAGAGAAGACAAGAAGGAAAGGATAGGATGAAGGAAAAGAAGAGAAGACAAGAAGGGAGGAAGGATGAGAAGAAAGAGAATACAGGAAGGAAAGATGGAAGGAAGAGAAGACAAGAAGGGAGGAATGAAGGAAGAAAAGGAAGGAAGGACCGATGGAAGGAGGGAGTGAAAAGAAGACAGGGAGGAAGAAAGGGTAGGAAGGACAGACGGGAGGAAGGACAGATGGAAGGAAGGAAGAGAAGAAAAGACAAGAAGGGAGGAATGAAGGAAAGAAGGAAGAAAGGTAGGAAGGACAGAAGGGATGAAGGAAAAGGAGGAGAAGAAAGAATACAGGAAGGAAAGATGGAAGGAAGGAAGACAGGGAGGAAGGACCGATGGAAGGAATGAAAAGAAGACAGGGAGGAAGGACAGATAGAAGGAAGAGAAGACAAGAAGGAAAGAAAGAAAGACAGGGAGGAAGAAAGGTAGGAAGGACAGGCGGAAGGAAGGAAAAGAGGAAGAAGGAAACTGGGCCGGATTGGACCTCTCAGCGGGCCGGTTCTGGCCCACGTGCCGCATGTTTGACACCCCTAAAGAGGAACTCTTGAATAAAAGGGATAATTAAAGCTGTTTAAGAGTCTGGCTGAGAAGCGGAGGATTGTTTGGCCCCCAGAACAAAGACTCAAACTCTTCCTCCTCTCCTCCGTCTGAATTCTTCTTCTCTTCCTCCTCGTCGCTCTTCGGCCGCTTCCTGACCGACCGGCCCGCTGCCAGCTGATTTGTCAGCTTGTGAATTTCCTGTATGACTGTTTTAACGTCCAGCGTGTGTCGTGATGCCTTCAGGGTCGCCGCGTTAAACGGGAACGTCCGTATGAAGCCTCCGACTCTCAGAGGAGGAACGTGTCGTCTGTTTGAAGACGTTTCTGCCTCCTGATGGATTCTTACTGGTCGGATTCTTCCAACTCTGAGAATCAATTACAGCAGCAGTTATGATTCAGATTTCTGATCTCAGTTTGAGTTTAAGAGAGAAAAATGTCCAAAAGCTTCCAAAGAAACATTTAGGTTAAGAGAAACTTTGATTTTCAAGTCAGAAAAAACTAAATTAACCTTTGTGTCATCCTCCGGGGTCAAATTGACCTCGTCTGTTTTAACCCTCCCTCCCTCCTTCTCTCCTTTCTCCTCCCTCCTTTGCTTCCTTCCTCACTCCTTTCCTTCCTTATTTCCTCTGTCTTTCTTTCCTTTCTTCCCTTCCTCCCTCCTTTCCTTCCTTCCTTCCGTCCTTTCCTTCCTTCCTTCCTTCCTTCCATCTGTCCTTCCTCCCTCCCTCCTTCTTTCCTTCCATCTGTCCTTCCTCCCTCCCTTCTCTCTTTCTTTCCTCTCCCCTTTCCTCCCCTTCCTTCCTATGTCCTTTCCTTTCTTCCTTCCTTCCTCCCTCCCTCCCTCCCCTCCCCTCCCTCCCTTTCCTCCCTCCCCTCTTTCCTTCCTCCCTTCCTTCTTTCCTCCTTCCTCTCTTTCTTTCCTCCCCCTTCCTTCCTCCCTTCCTCCTTTCCTATGTCCTTTCCTTTCTTTCCTCCATCCATACTTCCTTCCCTCCTTTCCTTCCTTGACTTGGGGACAACAAGAGGGTTAAAAACACTACATAGTAGCCTAAATGAATTTCAACCAGATTACACATTTAATTTAATCTATAGTTTAACATACAGGAAATTCATCAGTAGAGTTTGTACCTGTGGATATTTGGGAGTTTGCAGGACGCAGCAGGACTCTTGAATCGGAGCGCCTGCGGAGGAATATCAGGTATCTGAGAGGAAACGTCCGTCTCTGCTGACAGCTGCGTCTCAGTTTCTGTTTGGGTGTCGTCGTGGTTCATCGGCTCGGACACCTGAAGACTGGAAGCGAGACCCGGACACGTCTGTCTGTCTGTCCTCCAGCGTGAGCCGAGGATCAGGTTCAGGTTCCTGTCTGTGAAGGGTTAGGGTTAATTATTACTTCTGTAGTAAAGTCAGTAAGCAGCTAGTCTCCATGTGGTTTAAATTTAACCCTCCTGTTGTCTTTGAGTCAAGGAAGGGAGGAAGAAGGAAGGAAGGAAGGAAGGAAGGAGGAAAGAAAGGAGGGAGGAAGGATGGAAGGGATGAAGGAGGAAGGACTTCCTTTCCTTCCCTTTCTTTCCTTTCCTTCCCTCCCCTTTCTTTCCTTTCCTCTCCTCCCCTTTCTTTCCTTTCCTCTCCTCTCCTCCCCTTTCTTTCCTTTCCTCTCCTCCCCTTTCTTTCCTTTCCTCTCCTCTCCTCCCCTTTCTTTCCTTTCCTCTCCTCCCCTTTCTTTCCTTTCCTCTCCTCCCCTCCCCTTTCTTTCCTCCTCTTTCTTTCCTTTCCTTTCCTCCTCTCTCTTTCTTTCCTTTCCTCTCCTCCCCTCTCTTTCCTTTCCTTTCCTCCTCTCTCTTTCTTTCCTTTCCTCTCCTCCCCTCCCCTTTCTTTCATTTCCTTTCCTCCTCTTTCTTTCATTTCCTTTCCTCCTCTCTCTTTCCTTTCCTCCTCTCCTCTCCTCTCCTCTCCTCTCCTCTCCTCTCCTCTCCTCTCTTCCTAAAATATTTAATATTTATCATTCTTTTATGGTTACACCATTTGACATTTTCAGGAGCATTCAGTCTTACTTTTAACAAACCTGATGCTGCTTTTAAAACTATTTTTAACATATTTATGAATCTCTCATCTCACCAAACCTTATTTATCAATCACTGACCCAGGAGTCTTTGGCAGACGGGTATTGAAGCGTGTTTCTTGGACTTCCTTTGCTTCGTCCTCGCAGGCTGGTGAAAAGTTTTAATCAGAGGGAGTGTCTGAGTTTGGGATCGTCTTCTCTTCTGAAAATTTGAGATCACAGGTATCGAAACGCACCCTCGCCTCCGATACGCGCTCTCTCTCAACCCGTCGATCGACTTGTAGCTCATCAAATCGATCAGATCTCCAATTAACCCCTTCTTCACCGCGATGTCCGCCTGGCAGTCCAGCGTCAGAGCCGGGCTGTAGTTCACCTCCAGCAGCCACGGTTTCAACCTCACATCGATCAGGATATCGAACCCGAACAGCTCCACACAGTTTGGACAGGAAGGAACAGAGGGGGCGATGGTGAGGAGGGTCAGCGTCACGATATTATTGATCCTCTGCCACAGAAGAAGCTCGTCGGTTCCTAGGCTGTGGAGGAAATGTCTGAACTTACTCATTGTCCATTTGCACCCTTGTCCCACCCGCTGCTTCTCCGTTTTGTAGAAAGGTCCGAACTTATTGATGCTGGTGTTGGTGAGGTGAGCGTAAAGGTTCTGGAGAGATGACAGGTTGTATTTTTCGGTGGAGAAACGCACCAGACCCTCCTGATGAATGTAAACCGTCAGAGGATGGAAACTCTTCACGCACACGTAGATCCGGAGGTCGAACTTGTAGCCGGAGATCAGCAGAGGATCGCTGACGTAGCGCTGCACGATGACGGAGCAGTCGTAGATCAAGTCCTTAATGTTCTCGAAGATGAAGATGCCTCTGCCTCTGGAGAGTCGGACAGGTTTGCAGATCCAGTAGACCGGCAGGGTTTGGGTCAGACGCAGGTGGTCGTATTCAGACAGGAAGCGGGTGAAGTCGTTGGGGAGGATGAAGGCGGTCGGACTGAAGTCGTAGAGAGACGAAGAGAAGGTGGCTCTCATCCTCCGCAGGTTACGAGCCAAACAGTCCTTTCAAAGAAGAACAGATACTGATTTTAGTCTCTGATCTACACCTGTTTGAAGATAGTGATCGTTTTGTTGCTTATACAAGTGGACTAGTGGCTCTATTTTTTGGGAGGGGGCATAGATCAATCAATCAATAAATCAATCTTTATTTTGTATAGAGCCAAATTACAACAAAGTCATCTCAAGGCTCTTTGCACATAGAGCAGGTCTAAACCGAACTCTCTAGGTTTTAACTTTAAAGAGACCCAACATCCCCCCCCCCCCCACATACACACACTTGGCGACAGTGGCAAGAAAAAAACCTCAGGAGAACATCTGCCTCTACTGGTTGGAGTAGAGAGGAGAGAGAGGAATAGGAGGAGAGAGAGAGGGAGGAGAGGGGAGAGAGAGATAGAGAGGAAGGAGAGGAAGAGGAGAGAGGAAGAGGAGGAGAGAAGAGAGAGAGAGGAAGGAGAGCGAGAGAGAGACACACACACACACATCATGGGAGTCCCCCGGCAGTCTAAGCCTATAGCAGCATAAACTAGGAGCTGGAACTATAAGCTTTATCAAAAAGGAAAGTTTTAAGCCTACTCTTAAATGTAGAGAGGGTGTCTGCCCCCCCGGACCATAGAGAGGCTTTATACCAAAGTCTCCATCGACTACTAAAACACATTAAAGTCAGAACAGACCATATAATAAACTAATTCATTAAAACTTTCCATCTCACTTGAACTACGAACAAGCACACATCATGAATATCCTCCAACAGAAAAACACTGAAATCATCTCTTGAACAAAACTAAATTAAAGATCTTCTCACCTTGCGCGTGATGCCGACGGTCTTGGGATGGTGGTTGAGGCGTTGCCACGGTAACAGCTTGTGATATTCAGCGCTGCGAAACGCCGATCCTCGCCAGTAGAGGTTCCAGTCTTCCTCCTCTCGTTGTCCTTCGTCGTACTCCTCCCATCCTCGCTCCAGAAGAACTTCCCTCACCAGCTCAGGACCTCGCTCATGAAGCCTGAACACCAGCGACGATGCAGCCATGCAGCCTCCATGCAGCAGCCATGCAGCCATGCAGCATCGTAGCCTGCAGATACAGAACATAGATTAAATACTAATACTGATACTGATAGGGATTATTGATGAGCTCTTACTCATAATAGACGGTGCAAATTTTTTTTGCAGTTTTGGATTAACAGAGGAGTCAAACTCATTTCCATTCAAGGGCCACATACACACCAATCTGATCTCATGTGGAAAAGGGGGGAGGAAGAAGGAAGAAGGAAAGGAGGGAGGAAGGAAGGAAGGAAGGACAGACAGAAGGGAAGGAGGGAAGAAAGGTAGGAAGGACAGACAGAAGGGAAGGAGGGAAGAAAGGTAGGAAGGACAGAAGGAAGAAAGGGAGTTAGGACAGATGGAAGGAAGAAAGGAAAAAAGGAAGGAACGAAGAAAAGAGACCTCCCTCCCTTCCTTCCTTTCTCCCTCCCCCTTTCCTTCCTTCCTTCTTCCTCCCTCCTTTCCTTTCCTTCCTTGACTCGAGGACAACAGGAGGGTTAAATGAATAAATACTAACACTGATGCAGGAAACAGTTATAAAACACATACTTCTGCTTCTATCAAAATTGGCAATAAAATGTCTCATAATATAATAACAGCACTGCAGGAAATATAAAAAACTTATTTCACATAATTAATCTGATAAAAGAAATTAAACAGGTTAACAGAGTCTTACCTTTAATATGAGCAGTCAGCCTTGTTCTCTGTCTGTCAGGTGGATGAAGGGAAGGTGACAGAGACTCTGATCTGTCAGGTGAATGAAGGGAAGGTGGAAGAAGGGAAGGTCTGTCAGGTGAATGAAGGGAAGGTGGAAGAGACTCTGTCCATCAGGTGGATGAAGGGAAGGTGACAGAGACTCTGATCAGGCAGCTTTTAGCTCCTCCTACAGTCTGAACTCAGACAGGAAGCTCTGTCCGCAGCTGACTGACACATGAGACGACTTCCTGTTGTACTGAACATGTCAGATTAAAGGACGACTATTGTTCTTAAATAGCTACTGTTAATAAACTGTTGTAGGAGTGATATATGATATTTAAGACTTTTACTTTTGTTTTATGATCGTTAGCTGTGCTTCCTGTTTGTTTGACCCTCTGCTAAACTCTACATATTATATATAAATGAGTTTAAAGCTTATTAGCACAGTGGTAGAGTCTAAGTTGTATTTCCAGTGCAACAGGTTTGTCTATAGTGTAATAATGTTAATCCTTTAAAACAGAGTGTCAATCATAGACGGAGCTGCTGTTTTAGTGTCTTACATTACACTCTGATCACATTCACTGTTTTACATGCAGAAATGGGAGCTGCCCAGTTTATTCAAAACCATTATTATTATTATTATTTTTAATGATTATTATTTATTATCATTTTCATTATTAATAATTTTTAATTTAAATATTTAGTTATTTAAATATTTAATTATTATTTTTTTATGATTATTATTATTTTTTATTATTATTATTATAATTATTTATTTTTAATTATTTTTATTTAATTATTTTTTATTAATTTATTTTTTCTCCTCATGTAAAGTCTGTTTGCTTTTTAAAGTTTTATAGAAATAAAATCAACTTATGTTAAAGTTAAACCTCATGATGCTGGAGGTAAAATCAGAGTTCATCATCTGTGTGAATGAGAGATGAGATTAGAAAAAAAATGAAAAAAACACCAAAAATGGATTTGAACAGTTTTATTAAAACTAACGTCAGCTTCAGTCTTCAGTCTTCTCACCATTTCCCTCTTTGACCTGCAACAACAAACATGTTATTATCATTGAGGGTTAGCGGTAGAGCGTGTTAATGTAGTGTGTAGTTTATTATAATATAGTGTATTATATTATAGTGTATTATATTATAGTGTATTATTACCACAGCGGTAGAGCGTGTTGAGTCTCTGTATATCCAGCAGGCTGAGGTAATTCCTCTGACCCATGTGATCTGTTCCCTGCTTCGCTAACATCGTCGGACCTCCATCTTTACTGAAGAAGTATCTGAAACACACAATAACACGTTCATATAGATATGAGTAGGTATATATCTATATCTATATATGTGTATATGATGTGTAACAGTGATGAATAACCAGAAGCTGAGCTGGTAGACTCACGGTCCGTAGTGCATGATGGAGTCAACATCATACGGGAGGTTCAGAGTGTCTCCTGGTTTCTTCTTGAAGTTCTTTTTACTCGCTTTAAAAACAGAGTTCATCATAAGTCAACATCTAATCTACCATTTAATTAATAGCTGTGTGCTAATGTTTCATATTATTAGCAAGAAATTTAAAGTGTGTTTGTCTTCCAACCTAGATGAAGTTTATTTAAATCTTTTGTTCTGATCTATATTTTAACTGAGGGACGATGCAGTGATGATCTGAAACCAGTAACTTAATGTTTTCTTTTAATAGTCATTTAAAAAAGGAAAGTACTTCAGTTAAATGTTTGATTTCATCTGCATTCCTGAGTAGTTCAACACGAAGTGATTTAGTCGCATTACACAGAGAGAGACAGACTTTTCAAAGATGCGAGTTTAAGGACTGCATAGTTACCAATTCTGTTATAGACTAAAGATTAATCATGAAATAAACAAATTAATTTATAAAAATATATTTGCTTATAATTGCTCTTTGTTTTAGACTCGGTGTAAAAAAAAAAAAAAAAAAAAAAAGTAGATTAAAGCAGCTTTATATGATGATGATGTAATGTGTCAATAGGAACCCTCCCCCTGATGATGGTGATGATGATGGTGATGAAGAGTGTCACCTTGTTTGATGTGGTCCCAGTTCACCGTGATGTACTGGTCCCGGTCCTGTCTGGTGTGTTCATGGTGCAGACCCAGTGAGTGGATGATCTCATGGCACAGGTTCCCTACGCTGCAGGTCCGACCGTAGTACAGAGACTGAGCTCCTCCACGGACGCCCACGAACGACGCACAGCTGCACGGACACACTCACTCATCAATAATCATTATATAGCAGCACGGACAGACTCACTCATTAACCAATATCATTAATCAATCAATCTATAGCAGCACTGATTAGTTGATGTGAGACTGAGATTTTGTCCTTTGACTCACAGCATCAGTTACACCTCTGCACTTTAACCTTCCCGTCGTCCTCCCGGGTCAAATCTCTCTTGACTGTTCCTTCCTTCCTTCTTTCCTCCCTCCCTCCCTCCTTTCCTTCCTTCCTCCATCCTCTCCCTCCAGCCTTCTGTCCTAAAGTCCTCCTTACTTCCTTCTTCCCCTCCTTCCCTCTTTCTTTTCTCCTTACTCCCTTCCCTCCCTCCACCTAACAGGAGGGTTAACAAAACGACTTCCTCCTGAAGAGACAGTGAGTTAGCTAGCTTGCTTGCTTTCAGTGAGGTGACCCTTGACCCTCTCACCCTTTGCCGCTGAGGAACTTGAGGTAGTTGAGCTCATTGGTTCGTCTCTTGAAGCGAATACACGTCACATCTGAAATCATCTTAAAGGCGGCGAAGATGTTTGAGGCTCGATCAGCTGAGAGGATAAAAAGCACAGAAACTGTTTATTATAGTTTAGAATCTTTATATTTTATACTTTACTCTGATAATAATGTGAGAGCTGTCAGTCAGAAGCACAGAAACTGACCCAGATCAGGACTGATGGTAAACGGGACGACAGCGTTTGCCCACAACTGCTGAACAGCATTCCTGTCCTCCTGAAAGAAGATCATCATCATCATCATCATCATCATCATCAGGACAAGAACTGCTTCATCTCTTTTTTTGGTTTAGTTGAAAATGTTTAAAAGCTGTTAAATGAATGTATTAAACCAGCAATCATATTAAAGTGTGTTACGGTTCATCATCCAAACTCTTCAATAAACTCCAATACATCCAGAACTCTGCTGCCCGCCTGCTCACCCACTATACCCCCCCACCCCCACCCCCACCCCACACCCGCTCCCGAGAACACATCACCCCTGTCCTCCAAAAACTGCACTGGCTCCCCATCTCACACCGTCCTCCTGCTCACCCACAAATCACTTAACCTGGACCCCACCTACCTCACAGACCCCCTCCACCATTACACCCCCCCCTCTCGCCCCCACCTACCTCACAGACCTGCTCCACCATTACACCCCCCCTCTGGCCCCCACCTACCTCACAGACCTGCTCCACCATTACACCCCCCCCCCCCTCTGGCCCCCATCTACCTCACAGACCCCCTCCACCATTACACCCCCCCCACCTCCCGTGCCCTCCGATACTCAGAGGGAAATCTCCTTGCCCTACCCCACCTCGGACCAAGCACCGAATTTGGGGGGGGACGTAGCCTTCTCCACTGCCGCCCCCACCCCACCCTCTGGAATTCACTCCCCAAACCCATCAGAGACTGTACAGACCCCCATACCCTCAAATCACTCCTAAAAACACACCTTTTTAAACTGGCTTTTAATCTGTTAACTGTTTTTTATCCTCTTTCCATTTTTAGGTCTCTTTTTAACCTTCTACATTGTTTGGTGGTGTGTTACTCCACATTGTTCTATATTTTAATTGTGTCATTTGTAAAGCGTCTCTTAGCACTTGTAAAAGCACTTTATAAATATATTGTATTACTACATTTATTATTGTTCTGTCTGTAATGATTCCTCCTGTTCATACTGACCATTAGAAGAAACTATGTAAAGTGATGGAGGAATAAACACAGTCCTTCCTCTTTGTCCTCCATCACTTGAAATCACATCTGAAGGTTTTAACAGTCAGTATGAAGAACAGGACGAATCATTACTGACTTCTTTAAATCAGGTGAAACTAAATAAATCATCTTACCGGCATGATGATGTCTCCCTCCAGAACGATGACCTCATGATTAAGCTCTGAGACAGTTTGAGTGTAAATTTAACAACCAGGTTAAAACTTGAGTTGATTTCTGCTGATTCAGCATTTATAATAAATAAAAAATATATAATAAAGTTAAAGTTTACCTTCTAAAGTTTCTGCATCAGCTTCTTTTCCTTCGACTGAAGTCACAGAACCTGCAGATATATCATATTTAGATTAGTAATAGAAATAATAAGCAGGAGGAAAGGAAGAAGGAGAAGGAAAGGAAGGAGAAGCAGGAGGAGGAAGGAGAAACAGGAGGAGGAAAGGAAGGAGAAGAAGGAGGAGAAAGGAGAAGCAGGAGGAGGAAAGGAGGAGGAGGAAGAAGGAGGAAGAAAAAGGAGGAGGAAAGGAGGAAGAAGAAGGAGGAGGAGGAAAGGACAGAGGAGAAGAAGGAAGAAGGAGGAGGAAAGGAAGGAGGAGGAGGAGAAGACAGAAGAAGAAAGAGAAGGAGGAGGAAAGGAAGAAGAAGGAAAGGAAGGAGAAAGAGGAGGAAAGGAAGGAGGAGAAGGAAAGGAGAGAAGGAGGAGAGGAAAGAAGAATAATATGGAGGATAAGGAGGAGAAGAACAGAGGAACAGGAATAATAAGGAGAAAGGAAAAGAACAAAGGAGGAGGAAGAAAAGTAAAGCAGCACCAACCTGAAGCATTGCTGTTCTCATTCTTATCATTTAATGAAACTCCACCTGCAGACACAAACACACACAAATCATTACATTTATCATTTTTATTCATCATTATTTATTTAAGATAAAAACCTGCTACAATAAAACTATTACCTTTTAAATGCTTCACATCGGCTCCTGAGGTGACCGTAACATTTCCTACTGAAGGAAATGAATCTTTATATTCTCACAAATATTAAATAAAAAGATACAAATATTAAATAAAAGGTGCAAATATTAAAATCTGATGAGCACTAACCTGAAGCAGCAGTACTAGTAGTAATAGTAGTAGTATTCATAGTAGTAGTAGTAGTAATAGCAGTAGCATTTATAGTAGTAGTAGTAGTAGAAGTAGTAGTACTAGTAGTAGTACTAGTAGTAGTATGAGCTGTTTCAACAGGAACACCACCAACTAAAATAAAAAAATAAACCAGTTAAAAATCATCTTTATGTATTTATTTATTTATCAGAATATATTAAATATGTTTGAGTTTGTACCTGTGGAGACGCAGAAGAGGAAGAAGAGCAGCAGCTTCATGTTGATCCTCCAACAAACCAAACAGCTGTGAACTCAACTCACATCTGATGATAAAAGATTCAAACTCACCAAGCTGTCATCATTTAACTGTGATTACTGTCATTCTGCAGTCTGACCACTAGAGGGCAGCACACCTCTGTATATCATAGACTGTATATAAGAAGCTTTATATATGTATTTTATTCATCTGTGATCATTTAACTGTGATTACTGTCATACCGCAGTCTGACCACTAGATGGCAGCACACCACTTTATAGCATAGACTGTATGATTACTGTCATACCGCAGTCTGACCACTAGATGGCAGCACACCTCTGTATATCATAGAATGTATGCCAAGGGTGTCAAACATGTGGCCCGTGGGCCAGGACCGGCCCGCCGAGGGGTCCAATCTGGCCCACTTTCCTTCCTGTCTTTTTTTCCCTCCCTTCCTTCCTCCATTTCTTTCTTTCTTTTTACCTTCTTTCCTTCCTTCGTTTCTTCCATCTTTCCTTCCTGTCTTCTTTTCCTTCCTTCCTTCCTGCCTGCCTTCCTTCCTTCCTCCCTTCCTTCCTTCTGTCCTTCCTTACCCCTTTGCTTTCATTTTTCCTTCCGTCCTTCCTTCTTCCCTGTCTTTCTTTTTTCCTTCCTTCCTTCCTTCCTTCTGTCCTTCCTTCCTTCCTTCCTTCTTTCCGTCCTTCCTTCCGTCCTTCTTTCCTTCCTTCCTGTCTTATTTTCCTTCCTTCCTTCCTTCCTTCTTTTCCTTCCCTTCTTTCCTCCTTCCCTCTATCTTTTTAATAATCCGGCCCACATGAGATCAAATTGGACTATATGTGGCCCTTGAATGAAAATGAGTTTGACTCCCCTGCTGTATGCTTTATATATGTATATATTCATCTGTGATCATTTAAGTGTGATTACTGTCATACCGCAGTCTGGCCACTAGAGGGCAGCACACCACTTTATATCATAGACTGTACGATTACTGTCATACTGCAGTCTGACCACTAGATGGCAGCACACCACTTTATATCATAGACTGTTTGCTTTATATATGTATATTCACTTACAACAATACTAATATGGAGGAGAGGAGAGGAAGAAGAAGAAAGGGTGAGGAGAGGAAAGAAGAAGAAGAAAAGATGAGGAGAAAGAAGGAGAAGAAAGGATGAAGAGAAAGAATGAGAAGAAAAGATGAAGAGAAAGAAGGAGAAGAAAGGATGAGGAGAGGAAAGAAGGAGAACAAGAATAATATGGAGGAGGAGGAGGATGATAAAAAAAGAATAAGGAGAAGAACAATGGAGGAAAAAAGAAGCAAGAAGGAGCAGAAGTGAGCCTCCTACGCTGTTCATAACTCAAACCTCACATTTCTCCCACTTCCCCTGAACGCAGCATGAGCTCCCATCATGTGACTCCCCCCTCTCTCGTCATCGCCCGTCATGTGACCCCTTCTTGTCATCAGTCACGTGACGTCCTGTCATGTGGTGCATCACTTCCTCAGTGACAGAGTCCGCAGAGAGACAGATCCTCACTCTGCTGCATCATGTCTGCCTTCTAGCTCCACACCTCCGAACACAACACCGTCTCTAATCATGTCGTGTGGCCGCTCCGACCCTCACTGTTCCCGGCTACTGCTGCTGCTGTGGGTCGGTCTCTGCTATGGAGCCGTGGAGGAGGAACCCATGCAGCGGTACCAGGACTTGTGCAGGTATTAAAAAAAACACAAATAAAAACACCTTTAAAAAGAGCTGCTACACATCCTGTTTACTATCAATACTCAATAATACAGCTTTAGCATTTTATTATATATTTATGCGTCTAAATTAACTTTTACATCCGGTTTTGTTGTGAAAACATGAACGCTGCCTCACGTTTTTATTATCTTATCTTTAAGGTTTCATAACTTTTAAATTAGCTTCATATTATTTAGACTCTTACATAATATGAGCGTCTAAAAACATTTACATACCACAAAATAATGTATTATATAAATGTATGCTTTTATTTTGTTAAATATAAGCGTCTAATAACGAAACTGATGACCTAGTTTTGTTATTTTTGGTGTGAAACTTAGTGAGAGAAAATGCTTTTAGTGTAATAAAGAACAAAAGTACAATTTAATCTCCTTATTGTTTTAATATTAATCATTTAAAACTAAAACACAGTGATAAATGTGTCATTTATTTGCTTTAAAGTCCAAATATACTCGTTTTTCTGTCTCATATGGGACACATTTTAGTTTTAAACTCACATTTTAAAAGATTTAAACACTAAATATGTTTTATTTTTACTTAATTAAAGTCTAAAAATGATTAATAGCTTATTACAAAAGTCTCTGATTAGTTTAATAGCTGACAAATAATCAATTAAATGATGAAACCCCTTCAAAATAAAAGTAAACAAAACACTTTGTAATGATTGCGTAACATTCAAGTCATTAAGAGTCTGAAGTACTTTTACTTTACTGTAGTACAGTTTGAAGTACTTGTACTTCACAGTAGTACAGTTTGAGGTACTTTTACTTTACTGTAGTACAGTTAGAGGTACTTTTACTTTACTGTAGTACAGTTTGAGGTACTTGTACTTTACTGTAGTACAGTTTGAGGTACTTGTACTTTACTGTGGTACAGTTTGAGGTACTTGTACTTCACAGTAGTACAGTTTGAGGTACTTTTACTTTACTGTAGTACAGTTAGAGGTACTTTTACTTTACTGTAGTACAGTTTGAGGTACTTGTACTTTACTGTAGTACAGTTTGAGGTACTTTTACTGGACTGTAGTACAGCTTGAGGTACTTGTACTTCACAGTAGTACAGTTTGAGGTACTTTTACTTTACTGTGGTATAGTTTGAGGTACTTGTACTTTACTGTAGTACAGTTTGAGGTACTTTTACTTTACTGTAGTACAGTTTGAGGTACTTGTACTTTACTATAGTACCGTTTGAGGTACTTTTACTTTACTGTAGTACAGTTTGAAGTACTTTTACTTTACTGTAGTACAGTTTGAGGTACTAGTACTTTACTTTAGTACAGTTTGAGGTACTTATACTTCACTGTAGTACAGTTTGAGGTACTTATACTTCACTGTAGTACAGTTTGAGGTACTTGTACTTTACTGTAGTACAGTTTGAAGTACTTTTACTTTACCGCAGTACAGTTTGAGGTAATAGTACTTTACTGTAGTACAGTTTGAGGTACTTGTACTTTACTGTAGTACATTTTGAGGTACTAGTACTTTACTGTAGTACAGTTTGAGGTACTTGTACTTTATTGTAGTACAGTTAGAGGTACTTTTACTTCACCGTAGTACAGTTTGAGGTACTTGTACTTTACTGTAGCATAGTTAGAGGTACTTGTACTTTACTGTAGTATTTTATTGTAATACTGCATACTACATCACTCATAATACTGCAGTACTTTTACTGTAATACTGCATACTACATCACTCATAATACTGCAGTACTTTTACTGTAATACTGCATACTACATCACTCATAATACTGCAGTACTTTTACTGTAATACTGCATACTACATCACTATAATACTGCAGTACTTTTACTGTAATACTGCATACTACATCACTATAATACTGCAGTACTTTTACTGTAATACTGCATACTACATCACTTATAATACTGCAGTACTTTTACTGTAATACTGCATACTACATCACTTATAATACTGCAGTACTTTTACTGTAATACTGCATACTACATCACTATAATACTGCAGTACTTTTACTGTAATACTGCATACTACATGACTATAATACTGCAGTACTTTTACTGTAATACTGCATACTACATCACTATAATACTGCAGTACTTTTACTGTAATACTGCATACTACATGACTATAATACTGCAGTACTTTTACTGTAATACTGCATACTACATCACTATAATACTGCAGTACTTTTACTGTAATACTACATCACTATAATACTGCAGTACTTTGACCGTATTTAAAGGTTTTTTCATGCAGTACTTGTACTAGTATAGCGTAGTATAAAGTACTTGTCCCAGCAGTAATCATATGTAAATGTAATGTTGTGATGTTGTTATTAGAGCTCTCTCTCTCTCAGTCTGCAGCTGCAGGTTAAATATTGACTCAGTCATGAGGCTGAATGATAACCAGGTGGAGTCAAACTGCTCCGTCAGGTTGTTTAACTCAGATTCACTTCCTGGTTTCAGCCCGATGGTTAAAGGACGAGTTCACTACTTATACCAAGTATTACAACCACACAGTCTATGATTATAGCATGGAGAGGAAATGAGTTTATTTAGTATTAAATATGAGACCGGTCAGAAAATACTAGTACAGTTTGAGGTACTTATACTTTACTGTAGTACAGTTTGAGGTACTTTTACTTTACTGTAGTACAGTTTGAGGTACTTATACTTTACTGTAGTACAGTTTGAGGTACTTTTACTATACTATAGTACAGTTTGAGGTACTAGTACTTTACTGTAGTACAGTTTGAGGTACTTGTACTATACTGCAGTACAGTTTGAGGTATTTGTACTTCACAGTAGTACAGTTAGAGGTACTTGTACTTGTACTTTACTGTAGTACAGTATGAGGTACTTTTACTTTACTGTTGTACAGTTTGAGGTACTTGTACTTTACTGTAGTACAGTTTGAGGTACTTGTACTTCACTGTAGTACAGTTTGAAGTACTTTTACTTTACTGTGATACAGTTTGAGGTACTTGTACTTTACTGTAGTACAGTTTGAGGTACTAGTACTTCACAGTAGTACAGTTAGAGGTACTTGTACTTGTACTTTACTGTAGTACAGTATGAGGTACTTTTACTTTACTGTTGTACAGTTTGAGGTACTTGTACTTTACTGTAGTACAGTTTGAGGTACTTGTACTTCACTGTAGTACAGTTTGAAGTACTTTTACTTTACTGTGATACAGTTTGAGGTACTTGTACTTTACTGTAGTACAGTTTGAGGTACTAGTACTTTACTGTAGTACAGTTAGAGGTACTAGTACTTTACTGTAGTACAGTTTGAGGTACTTATACTTCACTGTAGTACAGTTTGAGGTACTTGTAGTACAGTTTGAGGTACTTTTACTTTACTGTGATACAATTTGAGGTACTTGTACTTCACAGTAGTACAGTTAGAGGTACTAGTACTTTACTGTTTACTGTACTAACTCTCTCTCTCTCTCTCTCTCTCTCTCTCTCTCTCTCTCTCTCTCTCTCTCTCTCTCCCTCCTCCCCCCCCCAGTTATAAATGGGAGGCTTTGGACCGGGATAATAATGTGAAATATACTCTGAAGCTGTGCGACTCTTCACCATCGACCGGCTGCAGCCCTGAAACGGCCGTCTGTGCACAAGACCTGACCAGCAGCAGCTATCAGTCAGTCGGTGAGTACACACACACACACACACACACACACACACACACACACACACACACACACACACACACAATAAATACTCATAAATTATAAATAATGACTCGTATGAAAAGAGGAAGTAACTTATGAGTCTGCAGTGGAGGGATAAAATGTATTGTGCTGTAATTAAGACATTTTATGATTGAAGTTGCATTTTTCCCACAGCCCTTAAACGCAGCGTTCAGTTAGTATTCCCATCAATAAAATGAGACCTGTAGGAAATAAATAGGTAACAAAACAGGAAACAAATAGGTAATAAAATAACTAAGAGAAGATGTGATGAAGTAAAGCTGTAAGTACTAAATATAAAAAGAAGGTTATGAAGAGCAGAGGTAGAAAAAGAAAGTAAAAATTCATAATATCCAAAATAACCTTCTGTTTAAAGCTGACCAGTCTCATGACGTCCACACAGGTCAACGTTTAACGCCTCTTATACTGTGTGTGTGTGTGTGTGTGTGTGTGTGTGTGTGTGTGTGTGTGTGTGTGTGTGTGTGTGTGTGTGTGTGTGTGTGTGTGTGTGTGTGTGTGTGTGTGTGTGTGTGTGTGTGTGTGTGTGTGTGTGTGAGAGAGAGAGATGGTACAAATAAATGGCACAAACTCAGGGTTAGTGCTGGCCTGTTGTCCTCGAGTCAAGGAAGGAAGGATGGAAGGAAGGAAGGAGGAAGAAGGAAGGAAGGGAGGAAGGAAAGAGGAAATAAAAGAAGGGGGTGTCTTTTCTCCCGGGAATCTCCCGTAATTTACAGCCCCAACTTTGTTTGTTAACCCTCCTGTTGTCCTCGAGTCAAGGAAGGAAGGAAAGATGGAAAGGAGGAAGAAGGATGGAAGGGAGGGAGGGAGGAAGGAAGGAAGGAAAGGAGGAAGGGAGGAAGAAAGGAAAGGAGGAAGGAAGGAAGGGAGGAAGAAAGGAAAGGAGGAAGGGAGGGAGGGAGGAAAGGAGAGAGGGAAGGAGGAAAGGAGGGAGGGACAAAAGGAGGGAGGAAGGGAGGGAAGGAAAGGGGGAAAGGCAGAAAGGAGGGAGGAAAGGAAGAAAGGAGCGAGGGAGGGAGGGAAGGAAAGGGGGAAAGGAAGAAAGGAGGGAGGGAAGGAAGGAAAGGAAAGGAAGAAAGGAGGGAGGGAAGGAGGAAAGGAGGGAGGGAAGGAGGAAAGGAGGGAGGGTAGGAGGAAAGGAGGGAAGGAAAGGAGGAAGGGAGGGAGGGAGGGAAGGAGGGTGGAAAGGAGGGAGGAGGAAGGGAGGGAGAGAGGAAAGGAGAGAGGGAAGGAGGAAAGGAGGGAGGGAGGGAAGGAAAGGAAGAAAGGAGGAAGGAAAGGAGGAAGGGAGGGAGAGAGAGAGGGAAGGAGGGTGGAAAGGAGGGAGGGAAGGAGGAAAGGAGAGAGGGAAGACTCATTCTGGATCATATTAATAATGTATTTCCCTTTTATTTGTAAAGTATTATTGGGTCTTAAATATATAAATATAATATTAATAGTAAAGTGTTTTTAAAGTGAAGTGGGATTTTCACACTTTAATAGCAGAAGTTGAACATTTTAACGCTGCGTCATTTCAGCCGACGATGATCTGAATGTCACATGACTCATTTTAACTTTGACTCATGATTCCTGAGACCATACGATTCAAGTTTTCTCAGTTTCAAAATGTGTCACCATATTATTTATCTATCTGTAGCTTCTACCTCTCTCTCTCTGTCTCTCTCTCTGTCTCTCTCTCTCTCTCTCTCTGTCTCTCTCTCTCTCTCTCTCTCTCTCTCTCTCTCTCTCTGTCTCTGTCTCTCTCTCTCTCTCTCTCTCTCTCTCTTTCTCTCTCTCTCTACAGTAAAGTAGAAGTCTCTCTCCCCTCCCTCTTTCTTTCTTTCTTCCTTTCTTTCTTTCTCTCTCTCTCTATCTCTCTCTCTTCTTCTCCCCCTTTCTCTCTCCCCCTCTCTCTCTCTCTCTAAACTACAAGTACCTCAAACTGTCTCTCCCCCCCTTCTCTCTCTCTCTCTCCCTCTTTCTCCCTCTCTCTCCCTCTCCCTCCTTTCTTTTCTCTCCTTCCCTCTCTCTCTCTCTCTCTCTCTCTCTCTCCTCTCTCTCTCTCTCCTCTCTCTCTCTCCCTCCCTTCTTCTCTCCCTTCCTCTCTCCCTGTCTCTTTCTTCCCCCCTCTCTCTTTCTCCCTCTTTCCCCCCCTCTCTCTCTCCCTCTCTCCCCCCTCTCTCTCTCCTTCCCCTCTCTTTCTGTCTCTCTCCCTCTCTCTTTCTCTCTCTCTCTCTCTCTCTCTCTCTCTCCCTCTTTCCCCCCCTCTCTCTGTCTCCCTCTCCCCTCTCTCTCTCTCTCTCTCTCTCTCTCTCCTTCCCTCTCTCTCCCTCCTTCCCTCTCTTTCTCCCCTCCCCCCCCCCCTCTCTCTCAGAGTTATTTCAGAGTCTAAAACAACAGCTTGTCCTCCAGTCACCTTCGTGTGTTAACAGTTTGGTGTTTGGTGACAGAGATCCAGCTGATGGTCACATGACTGATGTGATGACAGGCTCATACTACTTCACACTATATTTCCTTTTTTTAGATTTTAATGTATTTTGCAAGATGAGGATCACATGTAGTAAGTTAAAGACTGACTCTAGCTGACTGATCACATGACATGAGGACACATCATCCAGCAGAAACGCTCCCGAAAACACAATTTAGACACAAATAGACTCAAATCTCACGCTCTCACTTCTCTCTCTGCAGCTTTTTATTCATCCACACACACTTTAAAACTTCCCAGGATCTCCTCTCTCTCTCTCTCTGTGTGTGAGTGAGAGAGAGAGAGGGACTGTGTGAGTGTGAGACTCTGTGTGTGTGTGTGAGTGTGTGTGTGTGTGTGTTGACTTAGCTCACTTTCAAGTTTACAGGAAGTTAATGTAAGTTCATCAGTAAACTGGACTAAAGTGATAACCTGTGTCTGTGTCTGTGTGTGTGTGTGTGTGTGTGTCTGTGTCTGTGTGTGTGTGTGTGTGTGTGTGTGTGTGTCTGTGTCTGTGTGTGTGTGTGTGTGTGTGTGTGTGTGTGTGTCTGTTTCTGTGTCTGTGTCTGTGTCTGTGTCTGTGTGTGTGTGTGTGTGTGTGTGTGTGTGTGTGTGTCTGTGTCTGTGTCTGTGTCTCTGTGTGTGTGTGTGTGTGTGTGTGTGTGTGTGTGTGTGTGTGGTGTAGCTCTGTGGCTCATTGATGTGTTTTTAATAGTTTTCAGACAGTAATGAAGCTATTTGGCAACAAGACTAGAAGCTAAATCAGTTTTTACATCACAAATAAATTATTTAAAAAGTTTGAAATCTGTTGAGTTTGTGAAATTAGTTTTTTTTTGGCTCATTCATAAAAATCTGCAGCTGTGGTAAAAAAAACAACAGCAACAGAAAACACTTGTTCACTCCTCAAAGCAGGAAGTGTTGAAGTTGATATGATATGAAAGGTTTCACAGTCAGAAAACAGGCTCACACATTAACTGTAACACACACACACACACACACACACACACACACACACACACACACACACACACACACACACACACACACACAGAGGCCTGTCTGCAGTAGGTGTGTTTTCGGGTTAGTAGGTCACACTGTACATTCCTTTATCTGCTGTGAGAGAAGTTTCTGCTGTATCAGAGTCCAGAGAGCAATAACACACACACAGACAGATAGACACACACACACACACACACACACACACGCACAGACAGAGACACACACACATACACACACACAGACACACACACATAAACACATAAATTCATAAACACAGACACAGGAAGGGAGGGAAGAAGGAAGGAAGGGAGGAAGGAAGGAAAGAAGGACAGAGGAAAGAAGGAAGGTAATGGGAAAAAAAGAAAGGAGGGAGGGGGTAAGGAGGAAGGTAGGAAGGAAAGGAGGGAGGGAAGAAGGGAGGAAGGACAGAAGGAAGGAAGTAAAGAAGGAACAGTTAAAACAGACGGGGTCCATTTGACAGGAAGTTAAAATACTTTAAATATGAGTTGAACAGAGACAGTTGCAGGTTAACTTTCTCTCAGCTGTCTTCGTCTCTCAGTGAAACTCTGATGTATAATTAGTAACAGTGGAAATAGAAAGTCATTCAGTTATTACTCAACAACACCTACTCATCTCTTACCGTAATGAACGTAATATTAGGAGTTTACCATAATGAATGTAATATTAGTAGTTTACCGTAATGAATGTAATATTAGTAGTTTACCGTAATGAATGTAATATTAGTAGTTTACCGTAATGAATGTAATATCAGTAGTTTACCGTAATGAATGTAATAGTAATTTACCGTAATGAACGTAATATTAGTAGTTTACCGTAATGAACGTAATATTAGTAGTTTACCGTAATGAACGTAATATTAGGAGTTTACCATAATGAATATGTAATATTAGTAGTTTACCGTAATGAATGTAATATCAGTAGTTTACCATAATGAATGTAATATTAGTAGTTTACCACAATGAATGTAATATTAGTAGTTTACCGTAATGAATGTAATATTAGTAGTTTACCACAATGAATGTAATATTAGTAGTTTACCGTAATGAATGTAATATTAGTAGTTTACCATAATGAATGTAATATTAGTAGTTTACCATAATGAATGTAATATTAGTAGTTTACCGTAATGAAGGTAATATTAGTAGTTTACCGTAATGAACGTAATATTACTAGTTTACCGTAATGAATGTAATATTAGTAGTTTACCGTAATGATGAATGTAATATTAGTAGTTTACCGTAATGAATGTAATATCAGTAGCTTACAGTAATGAATGTAATATTAGTAGTTTACCGTAATGATGAATGTAATATTAGTAGTTTACCGTAATGAATGTAATATTAGTAGTTTACCGTAATGAATGTAATATTAGTAGTTTACCGTAATGAATGTAATATTAGTAGTTTACTGTAATGAATGTAATATTAGTAGTTTAGAATAATGAATGTAATATTACTAGTTTACCGTAATGAATGTAATATTAGTAGTTTACCGTAATGAATGTAATATTAGTAGTTTACCGTAATGAATGTAATATTACTAGTTTACCGTAATGAATGTAAAATTAGTACGTTTACCATAATGAATGTAATATTAGTAGTTTACCGTAATGAATGTAATATTAGTAGTTCCTCCTTCTTTCCTTTCCTTCCTTCTTTCTTTCTTTCTTTCTTTCTTTCCTTCTTTCCTTTCATTCCTTCTTTCCTTCCTCCCTCCTACCTTCCTTCTTTCCTCCCTTCCTCCTTCTCTCTCTCTCTCTCTCTCTTTCATTCCCTCCTTCTTTCCTTCCTTTCCTTCCTCCCTTCCTCCCTTATTTCCTCCATCCTTCCCTCCCTCCTTTCCTCCCTTCCTTTCTCCCTCCTTTCTTTCCTTCCTTCTTCCTTCCTTCCTCCCTCCCTCCTTTCCTCCCTTCTTCCTTCCTCCCTCCTTTCCTTCCTCCCTCCTTTCCTCCCTTCTTCCTCCCTTCTTCCTCCCTTCCTTAACTCGAGGACAACAGGAGGGTTAGTACCTTTAGAAGCAGAGATGAGAGGAGCAGCTGAAACTCCTCCCTCCTTCCTTCTTCTTTCCTTCCTCCCTCCTACCTCCCTTCCTTCCTTCCTTGCTTGCAGAGATGAGAGGAGCAGCTGAAACATGTTGAGACGTTTTTACTGCTGATCTGCTCTGAGTTTATTTAACCGTCTGAGTCTTAAATCATGTTTCTAGAAGTTTTCCCACTGCTCCGTGTTTTTACTCACATGATAAATGAAACCTCTGCAGCGTCAGGTCAGGTTTATTCAGTGTGTGTGTGTGTGTGTGTGTGTGTGTGTGTGTGTGTGTGTGTGTGTGTGAGGAATAAACAGTCTGTGAGAAACGTTTCACTTTCCTTTTTCAGTTTGATGAAATCTGCTTTTTATGTCAGTAACAGCGTCACACAACATGAATATCAGGCAGCAAGAACTCACTCGCATGAGTCACAGAAAGTCTTTATGAAGCTTATTTTCATTTCATCTGCTCAAACATTTTCCCCCTTTAATCGTTTTGTCTGTAAAATCCCTGTTAAATGTATTTCTTCAGTTTAAAATCTAAATATATTCATTTTGCTTTCACACATTAAGTATATGGAGGGAGGGAGGGAAGGAAAGAGGGAGGAAGGGAGGGAAGAAGGGAGGAAAAGAGGGAGGTAAGGTGGAAGGAAGGAAGGAAAGGAGGGAGGGAAGAAGGAAGGAAGGAAAGGAGGGAGGAAGGAAGGAAAGGAGGGAGGTAAGGAGGAAGGAAGGAAGGAAGGAAAGGAGGGAGGGAGGAAGGAAGGAAAGGAGGGAGGGAGGAAGGAAGGAGGGAGGTAAGAAGGAAGGAGGAGGGAAGGAACTGCTTTCCTTCCCTCCTTCCTTCCTTCCTTCCTTCCTTCCTTCTCTCCTTACTTCCTTCCTCTTTTCCTCCTTCCTTCTGTCCTTCCTTGACTTGAGGACAACAGGAGGGTTAAACTAACTAAAGCTCAGATAAGATGAAATGAAGTGACTTCTTTGTCTCTGACTGTGTTTCTTCTTCTTCTTCTCTGTGTTTCAGGTGATTTGTCTCTGAAGAGTCTCTCCGGCTCCGTGATGAACTTCAACAGCTCCGTGAAATGTTCAGGACACGAAAACAACATTCAGACCAGCATCAGCTTCCTGTGTGGGAAAACCATGGTGAGACTCAAACACAGGCACAGACCCTCTCCACTAACGGGGCTAGCGGGGCTAACTTTTATTAGCCGGCTCGTAGGGCTAACGTTTATTAGCCGGCTAGCGGGGTTAACGTTTATTAGCCGGCTAGCGGGGCTAACGTTTATTAACTGACTAGCGGGGCTAGCGTTTAATAGCCGGCTAGCGGGGCTAACGTTTATGAGCCGGCTAGCGGGGTTAACATTTATTAGCCGGCTAGTGGGGCTAACGTTTATTAGCCGGCTAGCGGGGCTAACGTTTATGAGCCGGCTAGCGGGGATAACTGTCATTTACAGAGGGTTAAATATTTGTTGTCGTCTCATTTGAAACCTCGGCAGAGTAGATACTAAAAAAGTAGCAGCTCCTAGGTACTATCCCTGTTGGAAATGCAACAAAAACAAAGTAGAGTCGAGTCGTGCTAGAACTGTATAATGGAAAAGCCCCATAACTGGTGGAAAAACCCAGGTATTTAACCTCTGTGGATGTTCACAAAGCCCACATGTGTTAAGTGTGTGGCTCAGGTAATGCTCCATTCGACAGTCGTTTTCGACAGTCGAGTCACATGAGGCCAATTGTGAACGGTCATTGTTTTTTGGAGGCTAAGTTGTTTATTGTCCTAGGTTAGGGATGAAAGGGCGGCTGTGGCTCAGGACGTAGAGCGGTTTGAGCCCCCGAGGCAGGGAAAGAGGTGCTATGACTTGTGGTGTTGAAATTCCAATTTTTCCCAAAGTTATTCCCAAAAAACCGGGAGATTTCTCCATTGGAAATGAATGGGAATTTTTTGAAAAACTCCAAAAAATTTCACCTTTTTTCACCTTTTTTCAGAGTCACCTAGCTCTCTCATACGTACATGACTCAAACTTTAAAATGGAGGAAAATTTGTGCTCTCTCGAAAATACCAAACATGTAAACTTTTCAAACTATGAGTCAAACGAGGAGTGGAAATCACTTTTTCTTCAAAGTTAGAGTGGAAGCAGCAGTTACCTTGAGTGTGAGAAGCAGTAAAATATAACCTTCATTTTTATTTTTAACTCGAGCTCACGGCCAAACCGTAAAAAGGAGACAAATAATTCTTAGTCAAAATGTAGACATAGGTGTTATAGGATTCATAAAATGTGACGTTGACAGGCGGGGTCCGCACAAAATTTAAACGGGGGGGCAGAGACCGGCACCAATCCCTGTCTCGCTCCCCATTGACCCTAATGTAATCGTCTCTTTTTTTCCAAAAGAATCTCACTCTGTGTTCACACTGAGCTTACTCGCTCATTTTAAAGAATATCTGAATAAAATAAACACTGTCAGAATCTGCTGGCTTCTGTGTCTCTCACGGTGTTTTCGGTTTTTGGACAGGAGTTACGGTTTTCTCACAGTTTGCAATTGTTCGGGACTTTGTCAGAAGCCAAATTCTTCAGAATTTTGAGAATTTTTTCCAAGCAGATTCTCAAATCGCCGTAGCAACCATAGGGCCTTAGCTGCCCTTAGCAACCCTAGGGCCTTAGCTGCCCTTAGCAACCCTAGGGCCTTAGCTGCCCTTAGCAACCGTAGGGCCTTAGCTGCCCTTAGCAACCGTAGGGCCTTAGCTGACCTTAGCAACCGTAGGGCCTTAGCTGCCCTTAGCAACAATTTACAGTTGAGAAGATTACATCACTTTACTGTAAAAGCATGAAAAGACTCTTATA
>NC_070594.1:3997215-3999715 GCF_027409825.1 Scomber japonicus | reverse complement strand
ACACTTAAAACAGCCATATAGAAACACATCTCAAATGATCCAATGGAAAAAAAACTAAAAACGTATTACTTAAGTTTACTTAAGTTCCCAATAGTTCTAGTTCTACTATATATGTATATAAGTATGTAATAAATAATGATAAACTACTTGGTGTGCACAAAGTGCCAGAAAGAGTACCCGCCCTGCAGTATCTTAAAACATGTCTAAACTCTGTAACACACCTTATGTACACAGCACACAGTCCTAACCCTAACCCTAAACCACAGACAGTAATTATTTTTATCATGTCATAACTTTAATCCTTCAGCAGATTCAAAGTCTGCACATTTATCATTTATCATTCTGCACATGTATTAGTCTGCACATGTATTAGTCTGCACATGTATTAGTCTGCACATGTATTAGTCTGCACATGTATTAGTCTGCACATGTATTAGTCTGCACATGTATTAGTCTGCACTGAGAAGCTCAAACATTCAACAAGAGAAACACTTTTTAATGGAGGGGAACTTTAATTACCAACCACTCCACCTCATGTCCTGTTTATATATAAACTTCCTTTTACCTTCATCATCCTCTCCTCTCCTCTCCTCCTCTCTTCCTCTCCTCTCCTCTCCTCTCCTCTCTCCTCTCCTCTCCTCTCCTCTCTTCCTCCCTCTCCTCATCTCCTCTCCCTCCTCTTCTCCTCTCTTCCTCTCCTCTCCTCTCCTCTCCTCCTCTCCTCTCCTCTCCTCTCCTCCTCTCTTCCTCTCCTCTCCTCTCTTCCTCTCTTCCTCTCCTCTCCTCTCCTCTCTTCTCCTCTCCTCTCCTCTCCTCTCCTCTCCTCTCCTCTCCTCTCCTCTCCTCTCCTCTCCTCTCCTCTCTCCTCTCCTCTCCTCCTCTCCTCTCCTCTCCTCCTCTCTTCCTCTCCTCTCCTCTCCTCCTCTCCTCCTCTCTTCCTCTCCTCTCCTCTCCTCCTCTCTTCCTCTCCTCTCATCTCCTCTCATCTCCTCCTCTCTTCCTCTCCTCTCCTCTCTCCTCTCCTCTCCTCTCCTCTCATCATCATCATCACCTTCACCATGTCTTTGTTTCAGACCTGCAGGATAAACCCTGTGAACCTGGAGCAGCAGCCTGTCTGATCACCAGCAGCGGCTCCTTCAACATGGGATCACCCACCAGCGCTCTGCAGCTGCTCTCCAGTGACAGGTTAGTCTGAGGGTTGGTCTCAGGGTTAGTCTGAGGGTTAGTCTCAGGGTTAGTCTGAGGGTTAGTCTGAGGGTTAAGGGTTAGTCTGAGGGTTAGTCTAAGGGTTAAGGGTTAGTCTGAGGGTTAGTCTAAGGGTTAAGGGTTAGTCTGAGGGTTAGTCTGAGGTTAGTCTGAGGTTAGTCTTAGTCTGAGGGTTAGTCTGAGGGTTAGTCTTAGTCTGAGGGTTAGTCTGAGGTTAGTCTTAGTTGAGGGTTAGTATGAGGGTTAGTCTTAGTCTGAGGGTTAGTCCTGAGGGTTAGTCTTAGTCTGAGGGTTAGTCTGAGGGTTAGTCTTAGTCTGAGGGTTAGTATGAGGGTTAGTCTGAGGGTTAGTCTGAGGGTTAGTCTTAGTCTGAGGGTTAGTATGAGGGTTAGTCTTAGTCTGAGGGTTAGTCTGAGGGTTAGTCTTAGTCTGAGGGTTAGTCTTAGTCTGAGGGTTAGTATGAGGTTAGTCTGAGGGTTAGTCTGAGGGTTAGTCTGAGGGTTAGTCTTAGTCTGAGGGTTAGTCTGAGGGTTAGTCTGAGGGTTAGTCTGAGGGTTAGTCTCAGGGTTAGTCTGAGGGTTGGTCTGAGGGTTAGTATGAGGGTTAGTCTGAGGGTTGGTCTGAGGGGTTAGTCTGAGGGTTAGTCTGAGGGTTAGTCTCAGGGTTAGTCTGAGGGTTGGTCTGAGGGTTAGTATGAGGGTTAGTCTGAGGGTTAGTCTGAGGGTTAGTCTGAGGGTTAGTCTGAGGGTTAAAGTTAGTCTGAGGGTTAGTCTGAGGGTTAGTCTGAGGGTTGGTCTGAGGGTTAGTCTGAGGGTTGGTCTGAGGGTTAGTCTCAGGGTTGGTCTGAGGGGTAGTCTGAGGGGTAGTCTGAGGGTTGGTCTGAGGGTTAGTCTCAGGGTTGGTCTGAGGGGTAGTCTGAGGGGTAGTCTGAGGGTTAGTCTGAGGGTTGGTCTGAGGGTTAGTCTCAGGGTTAGTCTGAGGGTTGGTCTGAGGGGTAGTCTGAGGGGTAGTCTGAGGGTTAGTCTGAGGGTTGGTCTGAGGGTTGGTCTCAGGGTTAGTCTCAGGGTTAAGGTTAGGGTTAGCATAAACCCATAAACCCGCCCCCTGCTGCTGTAGAGGTATAAATACATTCAGCTCACACTACTACTACTACAGTCTACAGTTAGCCAGGTAGCTGAGTTAGCCGCCAAGCTAGCAGCTGAGGTAGCAGCAGAAAGCTCTCAGACGTAGCGTCCATGTTTCTGGTAGAGGTGGTGACTTTGATTGACAGGTGACACTTGGTAGGGGGCGGGGC
>NC_070594.1:3977387-3996715 GCF_027409825.1 Scomber japonicus | reverse complement strand
ACACACACACACATAGAGATAGATGCACACACACACACACACACACACACACACACACACACAGGGAGTTTTAACCTTGGAGACGTTTCATAACTTTAGTATCACATGAGAGGAGTTGAGTCATGTGACAGTTAAATGTGTTGGTGCTGCCATCTGGTGGTCGCGACAGGAACTGCACCTCTGTTTGACTGGAGAGGCAACAACACTGTTACTTACTTTTTATTATCTCCCCCTCTCTCTTTTTCTCTCAATCTCTCTCTCTCTCCCTCTCTCTTTTTCTCTCAATCTCTCTCTTTCTTCCTCTCTTTTTCTTTCTCACTTCTCTCTGTCTGTCCTCTCCTTCTCCCTCACTCCCCCTCTCACCTTCTTTCTCTCTTCTCTCTCACCTCTCTCTCTCCTCCCCTCTCTCTCTCCTTCCTCTCCCTCTTCCTCTCTCTCCCCCCTCACTCTCTCCCCCCTCCTCCCCCTCTCTCTCCCCCTCTCTCTCTCTTCTTGTCTTCCCCTTCTCCTCCTCCCTCCTCCCCCCTCTCTGTTCTCTCCTCCCCTCTATCTCTCTCCCCCCTCCCTTCCTCTCTCAACTCTCTCCATCTCCTGCTTCTCTCTCTCTCCCTCTCTCTCTCCCTCTCTCTCTCCCTCTCCTCTCTCCCTCCCTCTCTCCCTCTCTTCTCTCTCTCTCCCTCCTCTCTCTTCTCTCTCCCCCTCCTCTCTCTCCCTCTCCCTCTCTCCTCTCTTCTCCTCTCTCTCGCTCCACTCTCCCTCACCCACCCCTCTCTCTCTCTCTCTCCAGGTTTTTATTTCGACCTGTCCCCCCTCACCAAACCCAGCGGTTCTTATTATAACCTGAGCAGTGGCAGCTATGATTACTTCATCAACGTGTGTGCTGCGGTTAAAGCTGCTTCCTGTCCAGAGAAAGCTGGAGCCTGTCAGGTGGAGAAGAGGTAAGAGGGAGACACACACACACACACACACACACACACACACACACACACACAGACACACACACACACACACACACACACACACACACACAACACACACACCACACACACACATAGAGACACACATATAAGCTCACTGTCTGTATATAAATGAATCTGTCTTATTATAAATGTACATTTTAACAACCTCATGCTTTTTTATTTAACATATGTTTTAATTTCTCATCTTTGCAAACCTTTATTTCTTTTTGTTTCATGTTTGTTTTCTGCTTTCCATCTTCTCTCTGCCATGATGAGGAACTGTCTGTTGTAAGCCTCAAAGATAAATGTGTTTAATTCCTCTTAAGTAGCTTCAAGTGTCTAAATGTTGATGTTGTTCTGTTTAGTGTTGTATGGGAGGCTGTTGAGAGTGAAAACTTGCACACACATATTGAAATACTTGCACATACATTGACATGATGTGCAGACACGCACTGAAAATTTCCACACTCTACCACCTTCTCACACAGTGTGTGTGTGTGTGTGTGTGTGTGTGTGTGTGTGTGTGTCTGTGTGTGTGTGTGTGTGTGTGTGTGTGTGTGTGTGTCTGTGTGTGTGTGTGTGTGTGTGTGTGTCTGTGTGTCTGTGTGTGTGTGTGTGTGTGTCTGTGTCAGTGCACCAGGAGGTTGTTTCAATGTAACAGGAAGGCACCGCCATCTTTCAAAATAAAATCAGGGCGAATGATTAATAAGGTTTATGAGCAGGTGATGTGCCTTGTAGTGACAGATTGTGTATCTAGGCAACCATATGCACAATTAATCACATGCTCACAGATTTAGGAATAATATTTAGTTTGACATCCCTAAACCTGTGGAGAGAGATATAGAGATATAGTAGCTGTCCAAGATGGCCGTGCCTTCCTGTTACATTGAAACAACTTCCTGCCGCACATTCTACATTTTACACGCACACACAGACACACACAGACACACACACACACACACACACACACACACACACACAGACAGACACACACACTGTGTGAGAAGGTGGTAGAGTGTGGACATTTTCAGTGCGTGTCTGCACATCATGTCAATGTATGTGCAAGTATTTCAATATGTGTGTGCACGTTTTCAATGGGGTACGTGTATGTTTTCACCCTGAACAGTCTCCCATAGTGTTGTATTGTGATTAGAACATTCACAAACACACACATAGAGAAACAGACACACACACACACACACACACACACGTTGTTGTATTGTGATTAGAAAACACAATAAAAAACTCTTGTTAGTTAATATAAATATATATTTCTCCTCTCAGATAATAACATGTTTCCTTCCTCTCCTCCTCTCTCCCTCTTTCCCTTTCCTCCTCCCTTCCTCTCTTCCTTTCTCTCTCCCTTCCTCTCTTCTCTCTTCCTCTCTCTCTCCCTTCCTCTCTTCCTCTCTTCCTCTCTTCCTCCTCTTCCTCTCTCTCTCTCTTTCCTCTCTCCCTCTCTCCCTCTCTCTCTCCTCTCTCTCTCTCTCTCTCTCTCTCCCTCTCCCCTCTCCCTCTCCCTCCCTCTCTCTCTCTCTCTCTCTCTCTTTCTTTTCTCTCTCTCTCTCTCTCTCTCTCTCTCATTCTCTCTCTCTCTCTCTCTTCTCTCTCTCTCTCTCTCTCTCTCTCTCTCCCTCTCTTCCTCTCTTCCTCTCCTCCTCTCTCCCTCTCTCTCCCTCTCTTCCTCTCTTCCTCCTCTCCAGTGCTTGGAGTCTGGGTGAAGCTAACTCCCGCCTGTCTTACTATGACGGTCAGATCAAGCTCACCTACAGTAACGGCTCTCAGTACAACAACAGCAGCACACACTCAGATCCACCAGCATCTCCTTCCTCTGTGATCCCGAAGCCGGAGCCGGAAAACAGAATTCCAGGGTAAAAAACCCTGCATGGCTTTATTTAATCAGATTATAACATTACTAGTCTGGACTATTGCTCAGTCAAAGAAGGGAAGGAAGGAAGGAAGGAAGGAAAGAAGGGAGGAGGAGGGAGGCAGGAAGGAGGGAAGGAAGGAAGGAAGGAAGGGAAGAGGGAGGGAAGGAAGGAAAGGAAGGAACGAGGGAGGGAAGGAAGGAAGACAGGAGGGAAGGAGGGAGGGAGGGAGGGAGGAAGGAGGGAGGGAGGGAGGAAGGAGGGAGGTAGGAAGGAAGGAAGGAAGGAGGGAGGGAGGGAGAAAGGAAAAGAGGAAGGGATGAAGGAAGGGTGGGAAAGAAGGAAGGGAGGAAGGTAGGGAGAGGAAAGAAAGAAGGAAGGAAGGTAGGAGGGAGGGAAAAAGGAAAAGAGGAAGGGATGAAGGAATGAAAAGAATGAAGGAGGGAGGGAGGGACGAAGGAAAGAAGGAAGGAGGAAGGAAAGGAACGATGGGGGAAAGAGGGAAGGACAGGACGGAAGGAAGGTAGGAGGGAGGGGATAAAGGAAAAGAGGAAGGGATGAAGGAAGGACAGGGGAAAGAAAGAGAGGAGGGAGGGAGGAAGGGAGGAAGGAAGATAGGAGGGAGGGAGAGAGAAAGGAAAAGAGGAAGGGATGAAGGGAGAAAGTGAGGGAGAGAAGAGAAGAAGGGAGGAAGGAAAGGGAATGAAGGATGGAAGGAAGGACGAAGGAGAAGGAGAGGAAGGGAGGAAGGAAAGAAGGAAGGAAGGAAGGAAGGTAGGTAGGAGGAGGGAGAAAGGAAAAGAGTAAAGAAAGAAGGGAGGAAGGTAAGGAGAGAAAAGAAAGAGAAGGAGTGAGGGAGGAAGGAAAGGAAGGAGGGAGGGATGGAAGGAAGGGAGGAAGGTAGGGGGAGGAGAGAAAGAGGAGGAAGGAAAGGAGGACAGAGGAAGAAAGAAGGAACAAAGGAAGGTAGGAGGGAGGGAAAGAAAGGAGGAAAGAAGGAAGGAAGGTAAAAGGGAGGGGGGGTGAAAGGAAAAGAGGAAGGGATGAAGGAGGAAGTAAGAAAAGACGGACAGAGGAAAGAAGGAAGGGAGGAAGGAAGGAAAAAAAGAAGGGAGAAAGGACAGACAGAAGAGAGGAAAGAAGGAAACAGTCAGTTTGACCGGTAGAACAACAGGAAGTAGCTACATCGTTTGTCTCTCTTGTACTTCCTGTGATGACAGAAGGAAGATAACTACACGTATAACTTCCTGTGGTACACTTCCTACGCTGTCCTGAGACTCCTCATGAGTGCATGGTGACTGATCCCAAAACCCTGGACCAGTACGACCTGTCCAGGTAATACTCACTCACTCATTCATTCATTCATTCATTCATTTATTCATTCATTCATTTAAACATTCATTCATTCATTCAGTCATTCATTCAGTTCATTCATTCATTCATTCAATCATTCATTCAATCATTCATTCATTCATTTAATCACTCCATCATTCATTCATTCATTCATTCATTCATTCATTCATTCATTCAGTCGTTCATTCACTAATTCATTCATTCATTCACTCCATCATTCATTCAGTCATTCATTCATTCATTCATTCTGTTCATTCATTCATTCATTCATTCATTCATTTAAACATTATTAACCTTTAACCCTTTACATGCTGTTCATATTCTGACTCATAATTCGTCTATTTATTTATATGATGCTCTAAAACTTTAAAGTGGGTCTTCCATCTTTACTTTTTGTCTTCCCTTCCTTCTTTTCCTTCCTTTCTTCCATTTGTCCCTCCTTCTTCCCTTTCGTCCTTCTCTTCCTTCATCTTTCTTTCCCATCTTTTCCTTCCTTCTTCCCTTTCTTCCATCTTTACTTCCTGTCTTCTCGTCCTTCCTTCCTTCCTTCCTTCCTTCCTCTCTCTTTCATCCTTCCCTCCTTCAATCTGTCCTTCCTCTTTCATCCTTCCCTCCTTCCATCTTTCCTTCTTCTCTTTCTTCCATCTTTCTTTCCTGTCTTCTCTTTCTTCCCTCCTTCCTTCTTGTCTTCTGCTCCTTTCTCCCTTCCTTCCATCTTTCTTTCCTGTCTTCTCCTTCCTTTCTTCCATTTGTGCCTCCTTCCTTCCTTTCATCCTTCCCTCCTTCTATCAGTCCTTCTTCTCTTTATTCCATCTTTCGGGTCTTCTTTTCCCTCCTTCCTTCATCTCTGTCTTCCTTCCATCTCTCTTTCCTTCCTTCCTTCCTTTGAATTGTGTATGAATAAAGTCAATCCAAAAAAAGAAATAAAATCATCTTCTCCTCCTCTCTTCTTCTCTTCTTCTTCTCTTCTTCTTCTCTTCTCCAGCTTGTCTCGCTCCTCCTCTGGTAAGAACTGGCAGGCGATGGATTTATCTGAAACCATGAACCTGAAGAAGTATTACATCAACATCTGTCGGCCAATCAACGCTGTGCAGGGCTGCGACCGCCACGCCTCAGTCTGTCAGATGAAATACGTCTCAGAGCAGGTAACCATGGCAACGTGATGCATGAAGAGGAGATACAACTTTATTAATACAACATCTCAGAGCAGGTAACCATAGCAACGTGATGCATCAGTCTGTCAGATGAAATACATCTCAGAGCAGGTAACCATGGCAACGTGATGCATAAAGACAAGATAAAACTTTATTAACATATCTCAGAGCAGGTAACCATAGCAACGTGATGCATAAAGAGAAAGTAAAACTTTACTAATACATCTCAGAGCAGGTAACCATAGCAACGTGATGCATAAAGAGAAAGTAAAACTTTACTAATACATCTCAGAGCAGGTAACCATGGCAACGTGATGCATAAAGAGAAGATACAACTTTATTAACACATCTCAGAGCAGGTAACCATAGCAACGTGATGCATAAAGAGAAGATAAAACTTAATTAATACACACATCAGAGCAGGTTTGTAACCATAGCAACGTGATGCATGAAGAGAAGATACAACTTTATTAACACACGCGTCAGTCTGTCAGATGAAATACGTCTCAGAGCAGGTAACCATGGCAACGTGATGCATAAAGACAAGATAAAACTTTATTAACACACGCGTCAGTCTGTCAGATGAAATACATCTCAGAGCAGGTAACCATAGCAACGTGATGTATAAAGACAAGATAAAACTTTATTAATACAACATCTAGAAAATCTTACTTCTTTCTTTCTTTCTTTCTTTCTTTCTTTCTTTCTCCCTCCTTTTTCTTCCTCTTCTTCCTCACTTTTCTTTCTTTCCTCCTTCCTTTCTTTCTTCCTCACCTTTTTTCTTTCTCCTTTTTTTCATTCTACTTTTTCTTTCTTTCTTCCTTTCTTTCATTCTCTTTTTTCTTTCTCTCTTCCTTTCTTTCTTTCTTTTTTTTTTCTTTCTTTCCTTCTTCCTTTCTATCTTCCTCCCTTTCCTCCCTCTCTCTCTCTCTCTAGGTTGATAAAACATTTAATATTTGTCATTCTTTTGTGGTTACACCATTTGACATTTTCAGAACGATATCAAACGATATTAACCCCCTCTCTCCGCGCCCCCCCCCCCCCCCCCCCCCCCCGTCGCCAGGGCGTTCCTAAGGAAGTGGTGTCAGTCAGTAACATGGGAATCTCTAAGCGAGGTCCGGTCATCGTGGCGAGGGATAGGCTGCTGCTGGAGTTCACCGACGGCTCCGCCTGCATCTCAGACGGCCTGAAGCTCACCTACACCACCCGCATCCACCTGGTCTGCTCCAGAGGAACCGTGGTACGTTCACCACACGCTGAGCTCACAGGGTTCTGGATCATCTAAAGGTTCGGACTCTAACTGTGTCTGTCTGTCTGTCTGTGTCGCTCTGCAGTCGATGGGACCTCGTTTCCTGATGTACCAGAACTGCACCGCGACCTTCATGTGGGAGACCAGAGCAGCCTGCGCCATCACTACCACCAAGAACACGGTGAGCTCACACACATGACAACATATTCATAGATGTTACGGCTCGTCCACAGTCAGCACGTTTACATGCAGCAAAAAAAATCGAATTTCTGATGGTATGAGATGAAGACATGCATAAGACCGGATCACTTGTCTGAGTATACATGCTGCTCAGAGAATCAGAGCATGGCTCCGTGTGGCGCTGTAGCCCTCTCATCAAAGAGCCACTTCCTGTTTACCTCAACAGCAACAACAAACTGTCCGAACAAACTTGTCTTGCGCCATCCATACATTTTAATATATTCAATTCTTGCACTTGGTTGATCATGAACCGGGTCTCCTCGTCCGTCCAGAAGTGTGTTGAAGCCATGTTGTTTAACGTTTCCCCGGCAACAACACTGCTAGTTAATATGACCTCACCAGAGGGAATTCTCGAGCATGTGCAGAATGCAAAATCCGATTTAGATAGGATTGCTGAGTATACATGGCGTTAAAATGCCAAGGCTTGGTGCTGATTCAGTGTGTTGATCAGAAGGATTTCAGACACTAAAATACTGTTATATACTGTAAAAATATTACTGAGAAATACTGTTATATACTATATATATAGTGCAATAATACTGTTAGAGATAAAGAACAGAGCATCTTTGTATAATAAACAGAGACAAACCTCTGAATCTATGCTGAGAGAGGAGCAAAGCTGCATTACAATAAATACAGAGAAATACATTTAGAAAGAATTTAGATGCTATTTGCAGGTTTTGAAGTTTTACTGTAAATGTGAAGCTGCTGTTTGGTTTATAGGACTGCTGTCAATGTGGTTATAGTTGTGATGTAAACTCTTCCATCCACTGCACCTAGAACCATTTTTAAATCTATGTATTTATGTTTATAGTTGTAATTCTTTATAAGGAAAGGCATTAATTCTGGAGAAAATGATATGATAAAGATATTAAACTGAAAATGTTAACGTGTGTGTGTGTATTGATGGTGTGTGTATCAGAGCTGTGCTGTGGCAGATCCAAACAACGGCATCGAGTTCAACCTTCAGCCTCTGGCCTCAAAGGACGGATACAAGGTCAACGCTAACGGGAAGGACTTCCTGGTGAGATCATCATCATCATCATCATCATCACACTACTACTACTACTACTGCTACTACTACTAATAATAATAATAATAATACTGACTGTAAATCAAGTCCTTATAATGCACATCTGAGTCTGTTAGTGTGATGCAGAATCACAGCAATGCTCCCTCCCTCCTTCCTTCTTTCCTCCGTCCTTCCTTCCTTCCTTCCTTTCTTCCTTCCTTTCCTCCGTCCTTCCTTTCTCCCTCCCTCCCTCCCTCCTTCCTTCCTTCCTTCCTTCTTTCCTCCCTTCCTTCTTCCTTCCTCCCTCCTTTCCATCCTTCTTCCTCCTTTCCTTCCTCCCTTCCTTCTTTCCTTTCCTCCCTTCCCTTCTTCCTCCCTCCCTCTCTCCTTTCCTTCCTTCTTCCTCCTTTCCTCCCTTTCCTTCCTCCCTTCCTCCTTTCTTTTCCTCCCTCCCTCCTACCTTCCTTCCTTCCTTCCTTCTTTCCTCCCTTCCCTCCTTCCTTCCCTTCTTCCTTCCTTCTTCCTCCCTTCCTTCTTCCTTCCTCCCTCCTTTCCTTCTTTCTTTTCCTCCCTCCCTCCTTCCTTCTTTCCTCCCTCCCTCCCTCCTACCTTTCTTCCTTATTTCCTCCTTCCTTCTTCCTCCCCTCCTTCCTTCCTTCCTTCCTCCCTCCTTTCCTTCCTTCTTCTTCCCTTCCTTCTTCTTCCCTTCCTTCCTTGACTCGAGGACAACAGTTGTTATAATATATAGGGCATATATTAAGTTGATATAAAGCATGATGTAATCCAGCTCATTAAACAGAAGTATTATATAATATAATAATTCCTCTTCCCTTCATCCCTTCATCCCTTCATCCCTCCGTCGCTCCGTGCAGCTGAACATCTGTGGAGACTTGGCCGTGTGCGGAGAGGGAATGTCCGGCTGTGAGATGGAAGACGGACACGCGCTCAGTCCGGTGGGTTTGGAGAGAAGCCTCGAGTATTCCTCTGATGGACTGCTGAAGCTCGTTTATAAGGGACCAAGAGACGACACAACAGGTAACACACACACACACAAAGTACACACACACACACACACACACACACACACACACACACACACACACACACACAGAGATACACACACGGTCAGGGTTAAGATTAGAGACTGAGGAATCAGAGACTGAGGAATGAAGGAAGGAAGGAAGGAAGGGAGGAACGGAGGAAGGAGAATATATTGGAGGATTATGGCAAAAATGTCTAAGTGGTGTAACCATAAAAACTTTGGAAGGAAGGAAGGAAGGAAGGAAGGAAGGGAGGAAGGAAGAGAGGAATGAAGGGAGGAAGGAAGGAAGGGAGGGTGGAAGGAATGGAGGAAGGAAGGAAGGAATGGAGGAAGGAAGGAATGGAGGAAGGAGGGAGGGAGAGAGGAAGGAAGGAAGGAAGGAAGGAAGGAATGGCAGAAGGAAGGAAGGGAGGAATGAAGGAATGGAGGAAGGAAGGAAGGGAGAAAGGAAGGAATGATGGAAGGAAGGAATGGAGGAAGGAAGGAAAATGAAGGAGAAACTATATAAACTTCCTGTTGTTTCCTTGTTTCCTTGTTTCCTTGTTTCCAGCCACCAGAGACACGTTCACTATAAACTTCCTGTTGTTTCCTTGTTTCCTTGTTTCCTTGTTTCCAGCCACCAGAGACACATTCACTATAAACTTCTTGTTGTTTCCTTGTTTCCTTGTTTCCTTGTTTCCAGCCACCAGAGACACGTTCACTATAAACTTCTTGTTGTTTCCTTGTTTCCTTGTTTCCTTGTTTCCAGCCACCAGAGACACATTCACTATAAACTTCTTGTTGTTTCCTTGTTTCCTTGTTTCCTTGTTTCCAGCCACCAGAGACACGTTCACTATAAACTTCTTGTTGTTTCCTTGTTTCCTTGTTTCCTTGTTTCCAGCCACCAGAGACACGTTCACTATAAACTTCGTGTGTGATCAGAAGGCTCTGAGCGGCTCGTTGAAGATGCTGCAGGAGGATCTGAGTTCTCTACCAAACCACGTGGTCCATGATGTTCTCTTTGAGTTCTCCACGGCTCTGGCCTGCGTCCCTGCTCCTGTTAACTGCAGGATCTTTGGTACACACATACTCACTCACACACACACACACACACACACACACGCATGCATGCATGCATACACACACGCACACCCACACACACAGGCATGCATACACACACACACACATGCATGCATGCACACACACACACACAGACACACAGAAGCACACAGAGGCATGCACACACACATGCATGGACACACACACACACACACATGCATGGACGCACACACATGCACACACACATGCATGGACACACATGCATGCACGCACGCACACACACACACACACACACACACATGCATGCACAGAGACACACACATACAAACACACATGCATGCACACACACACACACACATGCATGCACGCACGCACGCACACACACACACACACACACATGCATGCACACACACACACACAGACACACAGAAGCACACAGAGGCATGCACACACACATGCATGGACACACACACACACACACATGCATGGACGCACACACATGCACACACACATGCATGGACACACACACATGCATGCACGCACGCACACACACACACACAAATGCATGCACAGAGACACACACATACAAACACACATACACGCACACACACACACTGAGTGAATGAAACCATGTGTACTAGTTAAAGTCCCTCCTCTCCTTCTTCAGACACTCAGGGTAACGAGTACGACCTGAGTCACCTGATGCGTGACAACGACGACAGCCCTTGGGTTGCCATGGATACCGACTCCAGCACATCACGCAGCTTCTACATCAACGTCTGCAGACCCCTCCCCCCTGTGAAGGAGTGTCCAGGTCAGTACACTCGACCCCTAACCCTAACCCCCCCCCCCCCACACACACACTTTCCTTCCTGTCTTCTTTTCCTTTCTCACTTTCTTACTTTCTTCCTCCCTCCTTTTCTTCCATCTCCCTTTCCTGTCTTCTTTTCCTTTCTTTGCTTCGTCTGTCCTTCCTTCCTTCCTTCTTGTCTTATTTTCCTTCCTTCTTGTCTTATTTTCCTTCCTTCCTTCCTTCCTTCCTTCCTTCCTTCCTTCCTTCCATTCGCCTGTCGTTCCTTCCTTCCTTCCTTCCTTCCTACCTTCTGTTCTTTCTTTCCTCTTTCCTTTCTCTTCCTTCCTTCCCTCCTTCCTTCCTTCCTTCCTTTATAAGATTACAATAAATAGATGAAACTGTATTTAACATGTTCCCCTCTCTCTCTGTCCAGTGGGTCCTTTGGGTGCCTGCGGGGTGATCGATGGGACCAGTTCCAACCTGGGATACGTCCAGTCCAGCCCTCAGGTGGCGGAGGACGGCTCCATCAGCATCGTCTACCACAACGGAGACAAGTGTGGAGCGTCGGCTCGATACTCCACACGCATCATCTTCCAGTGTGACGACAATCCGGTGAGTTCAACCCTCCTGTTGTCCTCCAGTTAAGGGAGGAAGGGAGGGAGAAGGAAGGAAAGGAGGGAAGAAAGGGAGGAAAGGACAGAAGGAAGGGAGGAAGGAAAGGAAGGAAGGTAGAAGGGAGGGAGGGAGAAAGGAAAAGAGGAAGCGAGGGAGAAAGGAAGATGAAGGAAGGAAGGAGGAAAGGGTGATCGAGGAAAGAGAGAAGGAGGGAGGGAGGAAAGGAATGAAGGACAGGAAATAAGGAAGGTAGGAGGGAGGGAGGGAAAAAGAGAGGAGGGAGGAAAGGAAAGAAGGAAGGAAGAAGGAAAGGAAGGAAGGTAGAAGGGAGGGAAGGAGAAAGGAAAAGAGGAAGGGAGGGAGAAAGGAAGATGAAGGAAGGAAGGAGGAAAGGGGGATCGAGGAAAGAGAGAAGGAGGGAGGGAGGAAAGGAATGAAGGACAGGAAATAAGGAAGGTAGGAGGGAGGGAGGGAAAAAGAGAGGGGGGAGGAAAGGAAAGACGGAAGGAAGAAGGAAAGGCGGATGGAGGAAAGGAAGGAAGGGAAGAAAGAGAGAAGGAGGGAGAGAGGAAGGACAGATGGAAAGAAGGAAAGGAGGAAGAAGGGAGGGAGGAAGGAAGGAAGGAAGGATGGAAGGAAGGGAGGAAAGAAAGGAAGGAAGGATGGAGGAAATAATCAAGGAAGGTAGGAGGGAGGGAGGAAGGAAGGAAGGAGAGAAGAAAGGAGGAAAAGGGAATGGAGGAAAGGAAAGAAGGAAGGGAGGAAAGAGAGAGGGAGGGAGGAAGGAAGGAAAGGAAAGGAGGAAAGAAGGAACAGTCAAAACAGACGGGGTCAGCTAGGTTAAGCCAAAGCGTCTCTCCTTTTTTCTCTGTGTCTTTAGCTAATTATTTATTTGCGTGTCTTTTATTTTGAAGGGCTCCCCCATGTTTGACCGTAAGGACGGCTGTGAGTACGTCTTCATCTGGAGGACGTCTGAGGCCTGTCCAATCAGGAAGTCTCAAGGTAACGTATCAGACATCACTTTCCTTCCTTCCATTTTACCATCTACCCTTCTTTTCTCTTTCTTTCTTCCTTCAATCTTCCTGCCTGTCTTCTCTTCCTTCCTTCCTTCCTTCCTTCCTTCCTGTCTTCTCTTCCTTTCTTCCATCTTTCCTTCCCGTGAAATTTCCCTTCCTTCTATTTTTCCATCCACCTTTTCTTTTTCTCTTTCTTTATTTCTTCCTTCCTTCCATCCTTCCTTCCTTCCTGTCTTCTCTTCCTTCCTTCCCTCCTTCCTTCCTTCCTTCCCTCCTTCCTTTCTTTCTTCCTTCCTTCCTTCCTTCCTTCCTTCCTTCCTTCCTTCCATCTGTCTATCCTTCCTTCCTTCCTTCCTTCCATCTGTCTATCCTTCCTTCCTTCCATCTGTCTTTCCTTCCTTACTTCCGTCCTTCCTTCCTTCCTTCGTTCGTTCCTTCCTTCCTTCCTTCCTTCCTTCCCTCTTTCTTTCCTTCCTTCCTGTCTTCTCTACCTTCCATCTTTCCTTCCTTCCTTCCTTCCTTCCATCTGTTCTTTCTTTATTTCTTTCTTCCTTCCATCTGTTTCTGTCTTTCTTGTCTTCTCTTCCTTTCTTCCACCTGTCTTTCATTCCTTCCTTCCTTCCTTCCATCTTTCCTTCCTGTCTTCTCTTCCTTTCTCCCTTCCTTCCTTGCTCCCTTTCTTCCTTCCATCTGTCCTTCTTCCCTTTCTTCTTTATCTGCACCGAGCATCACAGTTACTAACCCTTCCATCTGTTCTTTCTTTATTTCTCTTCCTTCCTTCCTTCCTTCCTTCCTTCTTTCCTTCCTTCCTTCCTTCCTTCCTTCCTTCCTTCCTTCCTTCCTTCCTTCCTTCCTTCCATCTCTTTAATGATCCAGCCCTCATTGTGGTTGTTTGAATAAAGATGAGTTTGACCCTAACCCTCCTAATAAAACTCTTATGATTAAAACCTCGATGAGTTAAAGTCTTTATCCTAATTTTCTTGTTGCTAGGCGATGAGTGTCGTGTTCTGGACCCTCGGAGCGGCTACGAGTTCGACCTGAGCTCTCTGAAAGATAAAGATTACTCCATCAGGAGCGATAAATACATCTACCACCTGTCCGTGTGCAGCGGCCTCCAGAAAGGAGTCTGCACCCACAAAGACACCGGCAGCGACAAGGTGTCCTCCTGTCAGGCTGACGGCTCCAACCACAAGATCGCAGGTAGAGAACTACAAAATAAAAGACTTCCTGTTCTACTGATGATGCTCAGATTCATTCATTCATGCAGGATTATATATTTTATTATTTTATGTGTCTATTTATTGTCTTATTACTGTTAAACCTCTTTTTATTGTCTATCCATCATCCATCCATCCATCCATCATCTATCCATCCACCCACCCATCCCTCCATCCATCCATCCTTCCTTCCTTCCTTCCATCCATCCATCTATTATCCATCTACCCATCCATGCATCCATCTATCCTTCCCTCCCTCCATCCATCCATCCATCTATCCATTTACCCATCAATCCATCCATCCCTCCCTCTATCCCTCCATCCATCCATCCCTCCATTCATCCATCCATCCCTCTTTCCCTCCCTCCATCCATTCATCCCTCACTCCTTCCCTCCATCTATCCATCCACCCATCCCTCCCTCCATCCCTCCGTCCCTCCCTCCCTCCATCTATCCATCCATCTATTTACCCATCCACCCATCCCTCCATCCATCCATCCCTCCCTCCCTCCCTCCATCCCTCCATCCATCCCTCCCTCCCTCCATCCATCCCTCCCTCCCTCCATCCATCCCTCCCTCCATCCATCCAGGACTGGCGAACCAGGTTCTGAGCTATGTTGGAGATCAGCTGATCCTCAACTACACCGCTGGAGATACGTGCCACAAGATCTACCAGAGATCCACTGAGATCTACTTCTCCTGCCATCCTGACATGCATCCTGTAAGCACTTCCTGTTATTAATATACCGTTATGATGTCATCATGCATCCTGTAAGCTACACACACACTTCCTGTTATTAATATACTGCTATGATGTCATCATGCATCCTGTAAGCTCCACTTCCTGTTATTAATATACTGTTATGATGTCATCATGCATCCTGTAAGCTCCACTTCCTGTTATTAATATACTGTTATGATGTCATCATGCATCCTGTGAGAAACACTTCCTGTTATTAATATACTGTTATGATGTCAGATGCCTGGATTACATAATAGCTATAGTTGCATGCGTATGTTCTGTAACCTTTGTTGCTAAGGTGGTTGCTAAGGTTATTCATGTCATCCGCTCATATGTTTTGGATTATTATGTATTACTACTTGAGACAGGAGCTAAAAACAGCTTGTTAACAGGCAGAGGCTGAACTGAGCGGCTGCATAAAGGATCAGTACAAGATAAATAAATCATGTAAAGATATTCCAGTAGAGCCACAGAATATTAATATAGAGCTGGAAATGTGCATTTAACTCTATTGTGCACTCTATCTGCATGATCACCAGAATAATTAAGAAAGGAAAGATGTTTTTTATGCATCATATTATAGTGTTATTTTATCATTTTGACTATTATTTTAATGGTAAATCATGTAAAGATATTCCAGTAGAAACACAGATTTAAAATATAGAGCTGATGCAGAACACATGACTGCAGCTAATAGACAATAAACAATCTTTAAAACAAGTAATAATGAATAAATAAAAGCTTGGTAGACTCTATTAACTACCAACCTGCTCAGACTCTGAGGATCATAACTGTTTTTTTTTTTTGTAGGGCACTCCAGAGTTCATCAAGGAGACTCCAGAGTGCACCTACCTGTTTAACTGGCCCACTGCTCTGGCCTGCATCCCAGTAAAGACCACCAGCTGCTCCTACAAGTAAAGCTTCTTCATCACTACCTCACCATCATCATCATCATCGTCATCATCCTCCTTCTCCTCTTCTTCCTCCTTTTTTATTCTCATTTCTCTTTCTGATATGTCTTACTTGCTTGTCATTCTTCTCTCTTGTAAAGATTTATTTTTACACATATGTACATTAGTAGCTTCCTGTCTTTTTCTTCTTCCTTCCTTTCTTCCTTCCTCCTTCCTTCCTTTCTTTTTTTCCTTCCTTCTATCTTTCTTTCCTGTCTTCCTTCCTTCGTCTCTTCTTTTCCGTCCTTCCTTCCTTCCTTCCTTCCTTCCTTCCTTCCTTCCTTCCTTCCATCTTTCTTTCCTGTCTTCCGTCCTTCCTTCCTTCCTTCCTTCCTTCCTTCCTTCCATCTTTCTTTCCTGTCTTCCTTCCTTCCTCTCTTATTTTCCTTTCTTCCTTCCTGCCATCTGTCCTTGCTCCCTTTCTTCCTTCATCTTTATTTCCTCTCTTCTTTTCCTTCCTTCCTTCTCTCTTCCCTTCCTCTCTTTTCTTCCTTTCTTCCTTCCTTCCATCTGTCCTTGCTCCCTTCTTTCCTTTCATCTTTCTTTCCTGTCTTCCTTCCTTCTTCTCTTCTTTTCCTACCTTCCTTCCTTCTTCCCTTCCTCTCTTTTCTTCCTTTCTTCCTTCCTTCTTCCCTGTCTTCTTTTTCTTCCTTCCTTCTTGTCTTCCTCTCTTCTTGTTCTTCCTTCCTTCCTTCTTGTCTGCTTTTCCTTCCATCTTTCCTTCCTCTCTTCTTTTCCTTTCTTCATTCTTTCCTTCCTCTCTTCTTTTCCTTCCTTCTTCCCTTTCTTCCATCTTTACATGGTATTAAAATATAAAAATGAAAAATAAGTGCTGACAATGTGACGAGCAACAAAAAGACAGTTCAGTGTTAATGATCAGACTTTAAACAAACATGAAAGTAGATTTTAAACGTTCCTTTTTGTTTTTTCTTCATCCTCAGCGACGGTCACGGTCACTCATACGACCTTTCACCTCTGGCCATGGAGACCCAGAACTGGGAGGTGGAGCCGACCACGAGCGACACCAAGAACACGTTTTACATCAACGTGTGCAGATCTCTGGTGCAGCAGGGAGGTCAGTGAACGCATCATCTATCATCTAAAATACTGAAGCTTTTTGGTCAGTGAACGCATCATCTATCATCTAAAATACTGAAGCTTTTTGGTCAGTGAACGCATCTATCATACTAAATCATCATCATCAGGAAAGGAAAGAAGGAAGGGAGGGAAGGAGGAAGGAGGGAAGGAAGGAAGAAGGAAGGGAGCAAGGACGGTAGGAAACGAGGAAAGGAAAGAAGGAAGGGAGGGAGGACGGAGGAAGGAAGGTAGTAAAGAAGGTAGGCTGGAGGGAGGAAAGAGGGAAGAAGGAGGGAGGGAGGGAGAAAGAAAAAGAGGAAGGAAAGACAGAGGAAAGAAGGAATGAAGGAAGGTGGGAGGGAGGGAGGAAAGAAAGAGAGAAGGAGGGAGGAAGGACAGATGGAAGGAATGAGGGAAGGAAGAAGGAAGGTAGGACGGAAAAAGGAGAAGAGGAAGGAAGGAAAGAAGGACAGAGGAAGGAAGGAAGGAAGGAAGGAAGGAAGGAAGGAAGGAAGGAAGTGTTTTTAACCTGGATTTATAAATGTTAACAGTTGGGGCTGATTTCAGTTCTGCTGCTAGTTTGTTCCAGTTGTGTAAAAGCTGCTTCATCATGTTTAGTTTGAACTCTGGGCTCAACTATCTGACCTGAGTCAGTAGATCTCAGAGCTCTGGGCTCAACTATCTGACCTGAGTCAGTAGATCTCAGAGCTCTACTGGGTTTTTTACATGCATTAAATGTGCAGAAAGTAGATCCAATGTCGGTGTGTTGATGTGTCTGCAGGCTCGTGGAAGTGTCCGTCCAGCGCAGCGTCGTGTCTGAAGGTGGGGGATGAATACATGAGTCTGGGTCAGCTGCAGTCCGGTCCTACGTGGGACAGGAACGTGCTGAAGCTGCAGTACGGCAGCGGACACGTCTGTCCTGACGGAGTCCGAAACAAGAGCAGCATCATCCGCTTCAAGTGTGACAAAGACAGAGTGGTGAGTGGGAGACCATCAATTAATCAATTAATAAATCAATCAGTTAGTCAATGAAAACATTATTTATATATCTGTGTGTGTGTGTGTGTGTGTGTGTGTGTGTGTGTGTGTGTGTCTCTTCTCTGCAGGACTCTCGGCCGACTCTCATCTCAGCCATAGAGGACTGTGTGTATACCTTCCTCTGGTTAACAGCTGCAGCTTGTCCTCTAAACACGACTCAGCATGATGACTGTAGAGTCACTAACCCAGCTACAGGTCAGATACACACACACACACACACACACTCACACAAACCCAGCTACAGGTCAGACACACACACACACACACACACACTCACACACGCACACTAACCCAGCTACAGGTCAGACACACACACACACACACACACACACACACACACACTCACACCCAGCTACAGGTCAGACACACACACACACACACACACACACACACACACCCAGCTACAGGTCAGACACACACACACACACACACACACACACACACTAACCCAGCTACAGGTCAGACACACACACACACACACACACACACCCACACACCCAGCTACAGGTCAGACACACACACACACACACACACACACACACACACACACACAGCTACAGATCAGACACACACACACAGAGAGACACACACACACACACACACACACACACACACCCAGCTACAGGTCAGACACACACACACACACACACACACACACACACACACACACACCCAGCTACAGGTCATTATTACTAACGTTACCCACCATGTCTCTGCAGGTCACCTGTTTGATCTGAACAGTCTGAGGCAGGAAGGAGGTTACACTGTGTACGATCACCAGGAACACAGAACCATGTTCCGCATGAACATCTGTGGGAACGTCACCAACGCTGGATGTTCTCCAGATACCGGTACGTCTGTCTCTGTCTGTGTGTGTGTGGTGTGTGTGTGTGTGTGTGTGTGTGTGTGTGCGTCACAGGAAGGAAAGTGGGCCGGATTGCACCCCTTGGCGGGCCGGTTCTGGCCCACGGGCCTCACTTTTGTCACCCCTGACATAAAATATATGTACACTAGCACAACAACCTGTATCTATAGCGACCTTAACACAACCTGTATCTATAGCAACCATAAAACAACCTGTATCTATAGCAACCATAGAACAACCTGTATCTATAGCAACCATAGCACAACCTGTATCTATAGCAACCATAACACAACCTGTATCTATAGCAACCATAACACAACCTGTATCTATAACAACCATAGCACAACCTGTATCTATAGCAACCATAGAACAACCTGTATCTATAGCAACCATAGAACAACCTGTATCTATAGCAACCATAGAACAACCTGTATCTATAGCAACCATAAAACAACCTGTATCTATAGCAACCATAGAACAACCTGTATCTATAGCAACCATAGCACAACCTGTATCTATAGCAACCATAACACAACCTGTATCTATAGCAACCATAGCACAACCTGTATCTATAGCAACCATAGAACAACCTGTATCTATAGCAACCATAGAACAACCTGTATCTATAGCAACCATAACTCAATATGTATCTATAGCAACCATAGCACAACCTGCATCTATAGCAACCATAGAACAACCTGTATCTATAGCAACCATAGCACAACCTGTATCTATAGCAACCATAGAACAACCTGATGGTCTGTCTGTGCATTACATACTGAAGGAAGGAAGGAAGAATTAAGAAAAGGAGTTAGGGAGGAAGGAAAGAAAGGATGGATGGATTGAAGGAAGGAAGAAAAGGAGTTAGGGAGGAAGGAAGGAAGGAAGGAAATGGGTTCAAAAGATTTAAGTTTTTAACCAGATATCATGACACGCAGTCTGCACTAACTTAACTCTGCTGTGTATTTTTAAATCAAAGCAGCATGCTGAAACCTCTCAGGTAAATAACAGACTAGCAACGGCAGCAGAGGTCAAAGGTCAAAGGTCAAAGCAAAAAGTATTTTACAGATGAAACTTTAACAGGACAGAGCGACACGTTG
>NC_070594.1:3912387-3969887 GCF_027409825.1 Scomber japonicus | reverse complement strand
GGGAGGAAGCAAGGAGGGAGGAAGGGAGATATGAAAAGAGAACGGAAGGACAGAGGAAAGAAGGAAGGAAGGAGGGACGAAGGAAGGACAGAGGAAAGAAGGAAGGGAGGAAGGAACAAAGGGGGTGGAGGCAGGAAGGAAGGAAGGAAAGAAAGGAAGAGTCAAAACAGACATATACAAACATATAAGTTAATAAAAGTGTAATTAATCTGTGTGTGTGTGTGTGTGTGTGTGTGTGTGTGTGTGTGTGTGTGTGTGTGTGTGTGTGTGTGTGTGTGTGTGTGTGTGTGTGTGTGTGTGTGTGTGTGTGTGTGTGTGTGTGTGTCTCAGGGCTCTCCTCAGATGCTCAGGCAGCAGCAGTGTGTGTATCTCTTTGAGTGGGCGACTCCGGTCGTGTGTTCAGACGCGACTCAAACCAGCGGCTGCAAACTCACCGACTCTCAGCTGCAGTTCACCTTTGACCTCTCTGAGCTCAGCGGGGAAGTACAGGTGAGCTATAGTTCCTTCACTCCTTCACTCATTCCTTCACTCCTTCTCTCATTCCTTCACTCCTTCACTCATTCCTTCACTCCTTCCTTTCTTCCTTCCTTTCATTCCTTCACTCCTTCACTCATTCCTTTCTTCCTTCCTTTCTTCCTTCCTTTCATTCCTTCACTCCTTCTCTCATTCCTTCACTCCTTCACTCATTCCTTTCTTCCTTCCTTTCATTCCTTCACTCCTTCCTTCCTTTCATTCCTTCACTCCTTCCTTTCTTCCTTCCTTTCATTCCTTCACTCCTTCCTTTCTTCCTTCCTTTCATTCCTTCACTCCTTCCTTCCTTTCATTCCTTCACTCCTTCCTTTCTTCCTTCCTTTCATTCCTTCACTCATTCCTTCACTCCTTCACTCATTCCTTCACTCCTTCTCTCATTCCTTCACTCCTTCTCTCATTCCTTCACTCCTTCACTCCTTCTCTTATTCCTTCACTCCTTCTCTCATTCCTTCACTCCTTCACTCCTTCTCTCATTCCTTCACTCCTTCTCTCATTCCTTCACTCCTTCACTCATTCCTTCACTCCTTCTCTCATTCCTTCACTCCTTCTCTCATTCCTTCACTCCTTCCTTCACTCATTCACTCATTCCCTTCATTCCTTCACTCATTCCTTCACTCCTTCACTCATTCCTTCACTCCTTCTCTCATTCCTTCACTCCTTCACTCATTCCTTCACTCCTTCACTCATTCCTTCACTCCTTCTCTCATTCCTTCACTCCTTCACTCATTCCTTCACTCCTTCACTCATTCCTTCACTCCTTCCTTTCATTCCTTCACTCCTTCACTCATTCCTTCACTCCTTCTCTCATTCCTTCACTCCTTCACTCCTTCACTCATTCCTTCACTCCTTCACTCATTCCTTCACTCCTTCCTTTCATTCCTTCACTCCTTCACTCATTCCTTCACTCCTTCTCTCATTCCTTCACTCCTTCACTCATTCCTTCACTCCTTCACTCATTCCTTCACTCCTTCCTTTCATTCCTTCACTCCTTCACTCATTCCTTCACTCCTTCTCTCATTCCTTCACTCCTTCACTCATTCCTTCACTCCTTCACTCATTCCTTCACTCCTTCTCTCATTCCTTCACTCCTTCACTCATTCCTTCACTCCTTCACTCATTCCTTCACTCCTTCCTTTCTTCCTTCCTTTCATTCCTTCACTCCTTCCTTTCTTCCTTCCTCCCTTTCTTCCTTCCTTTCATTCCTTCACTCCTTCACTCATTCCTTCACTCCTTCTCTCATTCCTTCACTCCTTCTCTCATTCCTTCACTCCTTCACTCATTCCTTCACTCCTTCCTTCACTCCTTCACTCATTCCTTCACTCCTTCACTCATTCCTTCATTCCTTCACTCCTTCTCTCATTCCTTCACTCCTTCCTTTCATTCCTTCACTCCTTCCTTCCTTCCTTCCTTTCATTCCTTCACTCCTTCCTTTCTTCCTTCCTTTCATGCCTTCACTCCTTCCTTTCTTCCTTCCTCCCTTCCTTCCTTTCTTCCCTACATCCTTTTCATCCATTTCTCCTCACTGTCTTCTTCTCCTTCCTTCCTCCCATTCATCCTTCCCTCCTTCCTTTTCTTCCTTCCTTCCTTCCTTCCTCCCCTCCTTCTCCTCATTCCTTTCTTCCTTCCTTCCTTCTTTCCTTCCTTCCTCCCTTTCTTCCTTCCTTCTTTTTCTCCTTCCTTCCTTCCTCCTGTCTTCCTTTCTCCCTTTCTTCCTTCCTTCCTTCCTTCCTTCCTTCCGTCCTTCCTTCCTTCTGTCCTTTCTTCCTCCCTTTCTTCCTTCTTTCCTTCCTTCCTTCCTTCCTTCCTTCCTCCCCTCCTTCTCCTCATTCCTTCCTTCCTTCCTTCTTTTTCTCCTTTCTGCCTTCCTCCTTCCTTTCTCCCTTCCTTCCTTCCTCCTTCCTTTCTCCCTTCCTCCCCTCTTTCTCCTTGTTCCTTCCTTCCTTCCTCCCTTCCTTCCTTGCAGATTAAACTAAAAGCTCTTGTGTATTCCAGGTCCCGGTCGGGTCCAGCAGCTACCGGATCAACGTGTGCGGCTCGGTGAAGGATCCGTCCTGTAAGAGCAGCGCCGTCTGCCGCGTCACCGGCTCCGGCTCGGACCAGACGGCCTCGTCGTTCGGCAACAGCAAAGCCATGACGATGGACTTCAAACACGAGGAGCAGGCGGTGCTGATGCAGTACGGAGGAGGAGACCCCTGCCCCCCTGGTACGTTACCGAGCCGGGTCAAACTGACCCCGTCTGTTTTGACTGTTCCTTCCTCCCTCTCTTCCTTCCTTCCTTCCTCCTTCCTTCCTTCCTTCGTTCCTTCCTTCCTTCCTCCTTTCTGTCCTCCCTCCCTCCTTCTCTCTTTCTTTCCTTCCTCCATCCCCCTTCCTTCCTCCCTCCCTTCCTTCCTTCCTCCCTCCCTTCCTTCCCTCCTCCGTCCTTTCCTTCCTTTTTCCCTCCCTTCTTTCCTTCCATTCTTCCTCCCTCCCTCCCTTCCTTCCTTCCTTCCTTTCCCTCCATCCTTCCTCCCTCCCTCCCTTCCTTCCTCCCTCCCTTCCTTCCTTCCATCCTCCTTCCTTCCTTCCTTCCTTCCTTCCTTCCTTCCTTCCTTCTTCTTTCCTTCCTCCTTTCCTTCCATCTTCCTTCCTCCCTCCCTTCCTTCCTTCCTCCCTCCCTTCCTTTCTTCTTTCCTTCCTTCTTCCTCCCTTCCTTCCTCCTTTCCTTACTTCTTCCTCCCTCCCTTCCTTCCTCCCTCCTTTCCTTCCATCCTTCCCTCCTCCCTTCCTTCCTCCCTTCCTCCTTTCCTTCCTTCTTCCTCCCTCCCTTCCTCCCTTCCTTCCATCCTTCCTCCTTTCCCTCCATCCTCCCTCCCTTCCTTCCTTCCATTCTTCCTCCTTCTCTCTTTCTTTCCTTCCTCCATCCCCCTTCCTTACTTCTTCTTTCCTTCCTCCCTTCCTTCCTTCTTCTTTCCTTCCTCCCTTCCTCCTTTCCTTCCTTCTTCCTCCATCCCTCCCTTCCTTCCATCCTTCCCTCCTCCCTTCCTTCCTTCTTCTTTCCTTCCTCCCTTCCTTCCTTCTTCTTTCCTTCCTCCCTTCCTCCTTTCCTTCCTTCTTCCTCCATCCCTCCCTTCCTTCCATCCTTCTTCCTTTCCCTCCATCCTTCCTCCCTCCCTTCCTTCCTTCCTTTCTTCCTTCCTCCCTTCCTTCCTTCCATCCTTCCTCCTTCCTTCCTTCCTTCCTCCCTCCCTTCCTCCCTTCCTCCTTTCCTTCCTTCTTCCTCCCTCCCTCCCTTCCTTCCATCCTTCCTCCTTTCCCTCCATCCTTCCTCCTTTCCTTCCTTCCTCCCTCCCTTCCTTCCGTCCTCCTTTCCTCCCTCCCTTCCTTTCTTCCATCCTTCCTCCCTTCCTTCCTTCTTCCTACTTCCAACAGGAGGGTTAAAACCCTCTGGTCCTTTAGTGGTGGAGGCTGTCGGGCTTTTCTGGTTTCATTCATGCTCCTAAAATAAGAGAAATAATCAATAAATCAGTTTATTTATGTCGCAGCTTTCATACAGACTCAAGTTATTTGATTGACAAGCTGATAATAAGACAGAACAAGTGACAAAGTTAAAAATTATTGGAGACTAATGCATGCAAAAGAATAATAAAAATTACTTACAATAAAAAAAAAAAAAAAAAAAAAATGTCACCAAGGCACTTCCTTCCTTCCTTCCTTCCTTCCTTCCTTCTTTTCCTTCTTTTCCTTCCTTCCATTTGTCCTTCCTTCCTTCCCTTCCTTCCTTCTTTTCCTTCCTTCCATTTGTCCTTCCTTCCTTCCTTCCTTCCTTCCTTCCTACCTTCGTCCCTTCTTTCCTTCCTCCCTCTCTGTCCCTCACTCCCTCCCTTCCTTCCTTCCATTTGTCCCTTCTTCCTTCTTTCCTACCTTCTTTCCTTCTTTCCTTCCTTGCTTCCTATATATATTTAAATAAAATAATAAAATCAGTAATAAATCAGAAGGGTAAGAAAGGATAAGAGAAAAGATTTATTAAAAGTTATAGTACTGTAATTAAAAAAAAAGAATAAATAAATAAATTGGGTTAAAGTAGATTAGATAGATAGAAGATGAAATTTAATAAAAGCTGGACTAAAGCTGGATTAAGAGAGGGATTAAAAGACAAAAGAAATAAAACTATAATAATAATAATAATAATAATAATAATAATAATAAGATCAGGTAAAATAAAGTAGACAAAAATTAATTAATTAAAACATCAAAGACAAGCACAATAGAATAAAATTAAAAGACTATTTCTATACTTACATACTTCTATATCTGTGATTATCTTCCTCTCTTCTCTCTCCTGGGGTCTGTGGTTCAGCTTTCAATCAAAAATCAAACTTTTCTCTTTAAATTAAAATAAAAACTATAATTAATGAAGAAGTCAATTACTGTCTCCATCTGTTGCTTAGTGACGGATGGAGACGAAGCGTGTGTGTTCCCCTTCACCTCCATGAAGAAGAAGTACACACAGTGCACCACAGACGGCAGGACAGACGGCAGGAAGTGGTGCGCCACCACCGCTAACTATGACACGGACAGGAAGTGGGGATTCTGCCATGAAGGTCGGGAAAAGATGAAGGGATGAAGACAAAAAAAGAGATGTTTAAGTTTTAGGATTGTTAGGTTTCAAAGCTGTGAGATGGAGAGAAGACAGGAAGGAGAAGTAGCGTCACTACACCTTCAAAATAAGAGTATATATCTCCTCCTTCCTTCCTTCCTTCCTTCCTTCCTCCCTCCTTTCCTGCAACTTTTAGTATTGTTAGGTTTCAAAGCTGTGAGATGGAAAGAACACAGGAAGGAGAAGTAGAGTGAAAGCAAAGACACTACACCTTCAAAATAAGAGTATCTATCGCCTCCTTCCTTCCTTCCTTCCTTCCTTCCTTCCTTCCTCCCCTCCTTCTCCTCGTTCCTTCCTTCCTTCCTTCCTCCCTTTCATCTATCTCTCCTTACTGTCTTCTTTTCCTTCATCCTTTTCTCCTTCCTTCCTTCCACCCTTCCTTTTCTCCTTACTTCCTTCCTCCTTCTCTTTGTTCCTTCCTTCCTTCCTTCCTCCCTCCTTTCCTGCAACTTTTAGGATTGTTAGGTTTCAAAGCTGTGAGGTGGAGAGAACACAGGAAGGAGAAGTAGAGTGAAAGGAAAGACACTACACCTTCAAAATAAGAGTATATATTTCAATTTAACTTAATATAACTTTAAATACTGCTTATATTCTGACTCATAATTAATCTATAATTAATCTAACACTCATAAACTCCCCATCAGTTATTAATAAATGTTTATTTAGTCCTTAATGAAGCTTTCAGACAGCAAAGACAAATGAGGCAGATAAGATTACAGGGGTTTTTTTTACATTTTCAATCAATTAAAAGGTCTGAAATTAGGATTTTCAAAATAAAATAAAATATTATAAATTAATTAAAAACAAACTTGAGCAGTTGAACAATGATTAGATTGATAAAACATGTGGAAGTTAAAATGTATTTGACATAAACTTTTTTGAGTTTTCGCACCTGTTATAATATAAAGGGGGCGGGACTTATGAGCTATACTGCATCCAGCCAGCAGGGGGCGATCCAGATGTTTCAGCTTCACTTTTAGGCAGCTGTGACATCATCTATCTTTATTTAAAGCCAATTATTACCTCAGTAAATACTCATTAGTACTATTTTTCTGTGTAGGAAGTTAAAAAAGCTTCATTTCGCTTTTTTTAATAACTTTTCTTCTCTTCTCTTCCTCTCTTCCAGCGTCCGCTAAGCGCCAGTCGTCCATCCTGTTCACGTGTGACGAGTCAGCGGGTCACGGCTCTCCTCAGCTGCTCGCGGAGACGGAGGATTGCTCGGCGACTTTCTCGTGGAAGACCAGCGCAGTGTGTCCTCCGAAGAAGATGGAGTGTAAACTAGTGAGCCAGCATCAGACCTTCGACCTGCGGACGCTATCCTCCCTCACCGAGCCCTGGAAGTTCAGACACAACACAGACTCGTAAGACTGAGCTTGACACACACACACACACACATACATGTTTATACTACCTCGTGGGGACCCCTGACTGGGCGCAGTCCTGTGGGGTCCAGCCTTTCTAAAGGGTCTAGAGACGTAATTTTAACTCCTAAATTCATCATAATTCTGTTTGAACAAAAAAATGACTTGAAATATCAAAAACTCACATAAATTTGAAACCTGAATTTTGCCCCCCTCGTTGGGACCCGTAATGCTAACGTCTATTAGCATACAGTTGACATCACTGTTAGCCTCAGTACAATTCATATTCAGTATTTGAACAAATGTTGGATTGAAACCGAAACCCTAACCCTAACCATTAACACTGCATCTAATAATCCAGTTAGCCAGGGGGTTAATCGCTAAGCTAATATGCTAATACCAAGCTAATATGCTAATATACACACTTTGTCAGGAAAAGGTCCCCACCAGGGTAATTCATGCACTGCAGTACCGTGTGTGACCTCTGGGGTTCACACAAACTCAGGAAAACCAACCCTGTGGGGACCAGGCCTATCAGGAGGCTGTTTGCTATTGATTCCAATTCTTGTTCCCATGGAAACCAGGAGTCGGTCCCCACGGGTTAGTAATATGTCAGGTTGCGTTCCCCACCAGGATAGAAAAACGCACGCACTTACACACACACACACACACACACACACACACGGCTCAAGTTTTAAATCCTCTTTATAATTCAGTTCTTAGTGGAGGAGGAAGAATGATTAAAGGAGGGAGGGGTGAATAGATAGTGTGTGTGTGTGTGTGTGTGTGTGTGTGTGTGTGTGTGTATATGTGTGTGTGTGTGTGTGTGTGTGTGGTATAAAAGCATGTAGAGTGTTCAGAAGAGTAGAAAGTTGTTACATAAGTCTATTTATCATTTATCACATTGAGCCAAACTGGTTTAACTATTTCATACTAAATGTTCTCATGCACATTGCCAACATTTAATATATTGAGTAGTAAAACACAGGCGGGGAGTTCTGGTCCTCTGAAATGAGGCCAACCAGGAAGTAACTTAGAGCTGCATTCTATCAAAAGGCCACCAGGGGGCGACCGTCTCTATACAAGTCAATGGAGAATTCACCAACTTCTCACTTGATTTCTAACCTCAGTAAACGTTTTCAAAATGTGTTTATGGTCTCAATCGCTAGTTTAAAGCCTTCTTCAATGCAGTATGATGTTCATTTGGGACATTTTGGCCTCCCTGATTTTATATGTGACGATAAAGCAGGGTATGCATTAGGGCGTGGCTACGTCCTGATTGACAGGTTGATTAACCAATGTCCTCGAGATCCAGCCCTCGCAACCATAGCAACCTCCCCGCTCCACCCATGGCCCCGCCTCATGCCCATATAAGTAGAATCCGTGTTTTTATTTTTCCCAGCATGCACCTGACATTTTTAAGATGGCGCTGCCTAGATTAGAAACTATTGGCTTCCGAGCAGCAGTCCACAAACCAATGGGTGACGTCACGGGTGTTACGTCCATTTCTTCTATACAGTCTATGGTTGGGACCCAGCTGATGGATGCTGTGTGTGTGTGTTTATGTCCTCAGATACTTCATCAACCTGTGTCAGGGGATCCATGGAGGATTACTGGGATGTCCAGAAGGAGCGACGGTCTGCAGACACACAGCAGCAGGAACCACTCAGACGCTGGGACGAGTACACACTCAGAAAATGAGCTTCAAAGGTAGAAAACATGTCAAATACACCTCAGTGCACTGCAGATAGATGGGTGGATGGAAGGGTGGATGGATGGATGGATGGAAGGGTGGATGGATGGATGGATGGATGGAAGGGTGGATGGATGATGGATGGATGGATGAGTGGGAGGGTGGGTAGATGGATGGGTATAGGTGGATGGGTAGATGGATGGGTATACGTAGATGGATGGATGAGGATGGGTGGGTAGATAGGTACGTACGTGGGTGGGTGGATGGATGGATGGATGGGTGGATGGATGGGTAGATGGATGGATGGATGGATGGATGGATGGGTATGGATGGATGGATGGGTATAGATGGATGGATGGGTATGGATGGATGGATGGATGGGTATAGATGGGTAGATGGGTAGATGGATGGATGGAAGGGAGGGTGGGTAGATGGATGGGTATAGGTGGATGGGTAGATGGATGGGTATAGATGGATGGATGAGGATGGGTGGGTAGATAGGTACGTAGGTGGGTGGGTGGATGGATGGATAGATGGGTAAATAGATAGATGGGTGGATGATAGATGGACGATAGATGGATGGATGGATGGGTAGATAGATGGGTATGGATGGATGGGTATGGATGGATGGATGGATGAATGGATGGATGGGTAGATGGATGGGTGAATGGATGGGTATAGATGGATGGATGAGGATGGGTGGGTAGATAGGTACGTAGGTGGGTGGGTGGATGGATGGATGGATGGATGGGTAAATGGATGGATGGATGGGTAGATGGGTAAATAGATAGATGGGTGGATGATAGATGGACGATAGATGGATGGATGATAGATGGACGATAGATGGATGGATAGGTAGATGGATGGATGAATGGATGGATGGGTAGATGGATGGGTATGGATGGATGGGTATAGATGGATGGATGGGTGAATGGATGGGTATAGATGGATGGATGGGTATAGATGGGTAGATGGATGGGTATAGATGGATGGATGAGGATGGGTGGGTAGATAGGTACGTAGGTGGGTGGGTGGATGGATGGATGGGTGGATGGGTATGGATGGATGGATGGGTGGATGGGTATGGATGGATGGGTATAGATGGATGGATGGGTGAATGGATAGATGATGGATGGATGGATGGATGGATGGATGGGTATAGATGGATGGATGGGTGAATGGATGGGTATAGATGGATGGATGGGTATGGATGGATGGATGGATAGAAGGGTGGATGGATGGATAGATGGGTAAATAGATAGATGGACGATAGATAGATGGATGGATGGATAGGTAGATGGATGGATGAATGGATGGATGGGTAGATGGATGGATAGATGGATGGATGGGTGGGATTCTTACATATTGCACCTTTTAAAACCTTTTCTTTCTTTCTTCCTTTCTTCCTCTTCAGATGGAAACATCTCCGTCAGTTACTCAGCAGGAGACGATGTTTGTGGGAACGGAGTGAAGGCGAAGACGCTGATCCAGCTGAGCTGCGGCACCACGGTGGGACGCCCGGCCATCATCAGGTAAACACACACACACACACACACACACACACACACACACACACACACACACACACACTCACTCACACACACACACACACACACACTCACTCACTCACTCACTCACTCACTCACTCACTCACTCACTCACACTCTCTCTCTCTCTCTCTCTCTCTCACTCACTCACTCACTCACTCACTCACTCACTCACTCACTCACTCACTCACTCACTCACTCACTCACACACACACACACACACACACACACACACACACACACACACTCTCTCTCTCTCTCTCTCTCTCTCACTCACACACACACACACTTATTATTTTCCATTTTAAATTTATTATTTTTTCAGGATTTTAACCCTTTAAATGCCAGTTTGATGACATATAACAGAAAAAATGACTTATTGTCCATATACTAAATGCAAAGTGAATTATTTTGGTGGGATTATGACAGTCTGGGAAATGTCAATGATTAGTAATGATATTGATTATGATGCATTATTATTTTTTGTGCAGTGTCAGTGTCCGTTAAAACTACATTTATTTTAATCCCTCTTCCAAAAAATTGACTTGCTGTCATTTTTAAAGCCTGTTCTTCAAATTTGTAGATTTTTAAATTAGTTTATTTTAATTGTCTTGCAGGTTTGCATTTATAGCATTATGTCTAAATCTCCTCTTTATCTCACCTTTTCAAAATAAAGTTACAAGGTGCTTCACATAATACATTATAAATCATTGAAGTGAGGATGTGAGTGGATATAATGTTTGTTCATGTGCAGCAGCATCGTGTGTCAGACTGCAGCAGAATCACACGTGCAGCTCTAACAGAGGGTTATAGGGTTAGGAGTAAAACACTGATTGACTCTGACTGTTAATGACAGAACAGAGCGTGTTTGTCTTCAGAGTTAAACTTTGTCTGTTTCAGCGTCATCTGAAGCTGATTGCGTAACACTTCACGTTCCTCAGCAGGAGCAGATTTAATGTGATTCACAGTCACGATTCAGTCTCATTCACCACGACTGGAGCTAAACATCAGTTTTATTATCAGTTAATCTGTCCCATCAGTTTCTGGATTTATAGATTAGTGGTTTGGTTTGTTAAATTATTCAGTTTAAAGTCACAGAAGTCTAAAAAAAAACTGAAAATATTCACATTTAAGAAGCTGGAATCACATAATTAGGGTATGTTTGACTCAAAATGTTTAATTGATCATAAAAACAGTTGATTCATTTCAATAGTTCACACTAAAATATATACTATATATAAATTATAGACTGTAAAACAGAGGTGTCAAACTCATTTTCATTCAAGGGTCACATACAGACCAATTTGATCTCATGTGGGCCGGATCATTAAAAAGATGGAAGGAAGGAAGGAAGGAAGGAAGGAAGGAAATAAGAAGGGAAGGAAGGAAAGACAGAAGAAAGGTAGGAAGGACAGACAGAAGGAAGGAAAGACAGAAGAAAGGTAGGAAGGACATACAGAAGGAAGGAAGGACAGATGGAAGAAACGGAGGAAGGAAGGAAAGGGAGGAAGAAAGGAAAAAAGGAAGGTAGGTAGGAAGGACAGATGGAAGGAATGAAAAAAAGGATAAAAGGAAGGTAGGTAGGAAGGACAGAAGGAAGAAAAGAAGGAAATAAGAAGGGAAGGAAGGAAAGAGAGAAGAAAGGTAGGAAGGACAGATGGAAGAAAGGAAAAAAGGAAGGTAGGAAGGACAGAAGGAAGGAAGGACAGATGGAAGAAACGGAGGAAGGAAGAAAGTTGTTGTTTTAAATTCACTCAATGGGTTAAAGATTTTAAATGTAGCTTTTTTTGCAACCTGCAGCCATGTTAACAGTATCTTATCTGCGTGTGCGTGTGTGTGTGTGTGTGCGTCTCTCTGTGTGCGTGTCTCTCTGTGTGTGTGTGTGTGTGTGCGTGTCTCTCTGTGTGTGTGTGTGTGTCTCTGTGTGTCTCTGTGTGTGTGTGTGTCTGTGTGTGTGTGTGTGTGTGTGTGTGTGTGTGTATCTCTGTGTGTGTGTGTATGTGTGCAGTATCGACCAGGCGTCCTGTCAGTTTGTGATTGGCTGGGCGACTCGGTCAGCGTGTGCGGTGAAGCAGCATGAAGTGACGATGGTGAACGGAACGATCCAAGTTCCTGATACTGGAGCCAGTCTGAGTCTGGGAGTGCTCTACTTCAGGTAACACACTAACTCTAATGTTTAAAGTCCGTATAAAGTAAGAATAAATATGTGTTCTGAGTTTGACATACCACAGAAAAGTGTGTTGTTAACCACCCTGCCAAATTTGAATGATTAAAAAAATCACCAAATATATGAAATTAGGCTTCAAAGTTGTGTAAAAATCAACCTCTGAAGCCCCGCCCCCTACCAAGTGTCACCTGTCAATCAAAGTCACCACCTCTACCAGAAACATGGACGCTACGTCTGAGAGCTTTCTGCTGCTAACTCGGCAGCTAACTTGGCGGCTAACTGAGCTAACTGGCTAACTGTAGCCTGTAGTAGTAGTAGTATGTGCTGAATGTATTTCTACCTCTACAGCAGCAGGGGCGGGTTTATGCTAATCACTAAATCCTGAACACAGAAATGTTGAAACACAGTTTGTGAAGCCTAGCTCCACAATTCAAATCTAAATGGTTGAAATGCTTTTTACACCTTTTTTAGAAATACATTTATGACCTATTTAATGTGTTTAGAAGAAAATGTCTGAATTCACTTTACACAGTCTTTAAATATCTAAACAATAATAATAACAGTGATGAACTTTACCTTTAATCCTCTCCTCTCCTTTCCTCCTCTCATCTCCTCTCCTGTCCTCTCAGCCATCATCAGGCGTCTGGAGACATCCGACCCAACGGAGACCGCTACATCTATCACATCCAGCTGTCGGGAATCACCGACAACTCTCTGCCCAAATGTGTGGGAGCCAACATCTGTCAGGTGAAACTGAACGGACCGAACAGACGCAAGATCGGCTCCTCCAGCGAAGCAAAGTACTACATCAAAGGTGAAGTTACTGCTTTAGAGGCACACTTCTAAATATTAAGGAAGGAAGGAAGGAAGGAAGGGAAGAAGGAAGAAATGAAGGAAAGGAAGAAGGAAGGTAGGTAGGAAGGACAGAAAGTAGGAAGGAAGAAAGGAAAAAGAAAGGTCGGGAGGAAAAAAGGAAGGTAGGAAGGACAGATGGAAGGAAGGAAGGAAAAAAGGAAGGTAGGTAGGAAGGACAGATGGAAGGATGGAATGAAGGAAGGAAAGAAGGAAGGTAGGTAGGAAGGACAAAAGGAAAAAAGAAGGGAAGGAAGGAAAGGGAGGCAAAAGGAAGGAGGGAAGAAAGGTAGGAAAGACAGACTGTGAAGGGCGGAAAGAAGGAAGGGAGGAATGAAGAAATGAAGGAAGGAAGGGAGGAAGAAATGAAAGAAGGAAGGAAGGAAGGGAGGAAGGAAGGAAGGAAGGGAGGAAGAAATGAAAGAAGGAAGGAAGGGAGGAATGAAGAAATGAAGGGAGGAATGAAGAAATGAAGGGAGGAATTGAAGAAATTAAGGGAGGAAGGAAGAAATGAAGGAAGGAAGGAAGGAAGAAATGAAGGAAAACAGGAAGGAAGAAATGAAAGGAGGAAGGAAGGAAGGAAGGAAAAGAACACAGGAAGGAAAGTGGGCCGAATTGCTCCCTTCAGTGGGCCGGTTCTGGCCCGCGGGCCTCATGTTTAACAATCTTTATTTTTCCCCTTCAGGAGGAAACCTGGACGTGATGGTGTCGTCTCAGTCCGACTGCGGCCGGGAGAAAAGCAAGAAGGTGTCGTCCACCATCATGTTCCACTGTAACCCGTCAGCGGGGGTCGGCATCCCCGAATTCATGCTGGAGACGGACGAGTGCCAGTATCTGTTTGTGTGGCACACCGACGCCGTGTGTGGACTCACGTGAGTCAGAACGCTGCTGATTAATATGCAAAACATCTGGAGGTTACAGCTGTTTTACCAGGCGGGGAGTTCGGGTCCTCTGAAATGAGGCCAACCAGGAAGTAACTTAGAGCTGCATTCTATCAAAAGGCCACCAGGGGGCGACCGTCTCTATACAAGTCAATGGAGAATTCACCAACTTCTCACTTGATTTCTAACCTCAGTAAACGTTTTCAAAATGTGTTTATGGTCTCAATCGCTAGTTTAAAGCCTTCTTCAATGCAGTATGATGTTCATTTGGGACATTTTGGCCTCCCTGATTTTATATGTGACGATAAAGCAGGGTATGCATTAGGGCGTGGCTATGTCCTGATTGACAGGTTGATTGACCAATGTCCTCGAGATCCAGCCCTCGCAACCATAGCAACCTCCCCGCTCTGCCCATGACTCCGCCTCATGCCCATATAAGTAGAATCCGTGTTTTTATTTTTTCCCAGCATGCACCTGAAATTTTCAAGATGGCGCTGCCTAGATTCAAAACAACTCTAGTCACAATCTGAGGGGTAATAAAGGTTTTTGAATCTTGAATCATTAGCTGTCGGATTATTGGCTATTTGCAATCTGTGCAACACTAAAGAACCTCGTGGGGAAGCATCTGCAAAATGCAGAGTTTAAGAAATGGAGCGTAGACAAAGAAAAACCAACACCTAAACGGATGCTAAAGCAAACAGTAAATTTACAAGTTATTTAAATACACATATTGCTCCCTAATGTGATCGGATCGGTGATTTCCCCCAAAAGCCCTGATCATATGAAGCCTATACAGAAGTCTAATTTGCCTTTTAAAGAGGTTTTTAAATGTGTACTTAAAACTGTGCAGATTGATTTAACATATATATTTAATACGTGTTGTATCTCTTCTCTTCCTGCAGGACTGTGAACACAGACTCTCTGGATGATGACGGCGCTCCAGGTTTGTCCAGGAGGAGCCAGGCGGTGGGAATAGTGCTGAGCCTGCTGCTGGTGGGACTGACTGTGTGTCTGCTGGGACTGCTGCTGCACAAGAGAGAGAGGAGGTCAGCCCTAAAACATGATGTCACATGGTTATATGTTTATTTCCTCTGATGATGTCACATATTAAACACAGCGTCCAATATTGAAGTGCAAGTCAAATATCCCACTGTTTTATCTCATGTTACGATTTTCTGCCTTTTTCTTGTAATATTGTGATTTTTTTTTAACCTTTTTAATTTTGTGCTGCAATATTTTGTCTTTTCTTGAAATATTCAATATACAAGTTTTAAAGAGACAGGAGGTTAACAGACAGAGGCTGAACTGAGCGGCTGCATAAAGGACCAGTAGAAGAGTTTTTAACTGGAAATCATGTAAAGATATTCCAGTAGAGACTCACAATATTAAGCTTCCTGTCGTCCTCATGGGTCAAATTGACCCCGTCTCTTCTGACAGTTCCTTCTTTCCTCCCTTCCTTCCTTCCTTCCTTCCTTCTTTCCTTCCTCCGTCCCTCCTTCCCTCTTTCTTTCCTTCCTCTATTTCCTCCCTCCCTCTCTCTTTCTTTCCTTCCTCTCTTTCCTCCCTTCCCTCTTTCCTTCCTCCATCCTCCTTCCTTCTTTCCTTTCTTGCCTTCCCTCCTTCTTTCCTTCCCTTTCATTCCGTCCTTTCCTCCATCCCTCCGTCTCTCTATCTTTCCTCCCTTCATTCTTTCCTTCCTCCATCCCCCTACCTTCCTTCCTTCCTTCTTTCCTCCCTTCCATCCTTCTTCCCTCCTTTCCTTCCTTCTTCTTTCCTCCCTTCCATCCTTCTTCCCTCCTTTCCTTCCTTTCTTCTTCCTTCCATCCTTCCATCCATCCTCCCTCCTTTCCTTCCTTTTTCCTTCCTTCTTTTCTTCCTCCATCCCTTCCTTCCTTCCTTCCTTCCTTTCTTCCTTCCTTCTTTCCTCCTTTCCTTCCTTCTTCCTTCTTCCTTACCATCCTTCCTTCCATCCTCCCTCCTTTCCTTCCTTCTTCCTCCCTTCCTTCCTTGACTCAAGGACAGCAGGAGGGTTCATATAGAGTCTGTTGGTTAAGATGCAGAACACATTTCTATCCATCTCTTCTGTTTCTCTGCAGTCTTAAAAGTAATAATAAATAAATTGAAAAAAGTTTAAATTTAAAGTTCACCAAGCTTGAAATGGAAATGTGTCCTGTTTAAATAAATGTATTGAATCTGCAGCATCTTCATCTTTCTTGTTTCAGAGAGCTGGTGATCCAGAAGGTTGCCGGCTGCTGCAGGAGAGGAAACCAAGTCTCCTATAAATACTCCAAGGTTAGATCCTCAGTAATCAGATACTCAGATTACAGTGACCCTTTATTGGGCAAATAATTATATTCGGTAACTTCTGTAAATATCCCAAAATATCTTTCCTTCCTCCCTGCCTTCTTTCTTCCTTTCCTCTTTTCCTTTCTCCCTCCCTCGTTCCTTATTTCCTCCGTCCTTCCTTCCTTTCCTTCCTTCCATCTGTCCTTCCTCCCTCCCTCCCTCCTTCTCTCCTCTCTTCCTTCTTTCCTTCCTCCATCCGCCTTTCTTCTTCCTTCCTTCCTTTCTTCTTTCTTCCCTTCCTCCCTCCCTCCTTCTCTCTTTCTTTCCTCCCCCCTACCTTCCTTCCTTCCTTCTTTCCTCCATCCTTCTTTCCTTTCCTTCCTCCTTCCTTCCTCCTTCCTTCCTTCCTTCCCTTCCTTCCTTCCTTTCTTCCTCCCTCCCTCCTTCCTTTCCTTCCTCTCTCCTTCCTTCCCTTCCTCCCTTCCTTCCTTCCTTCCCTTCTTTCCCTTCTTTCCTTCCATCCATCCATCCTTCCTTCCTTCCTTCCTTCCTTTCAATGAGTGTCCTATAAAGGGTTAAACAATGCTGCCGCTGATTCAATATGATGTTTGATGCTTGTTTAACCTTCCTGTCGTCCTCCAGGGTCAAACTGACCCCGTCTGTGTTGACTGTTCCTTCTTTACTCCCTTTCTTCCTTCCTCCTTCCTTCTTTCCTCCATCCTTCTTTCCTTCCTCCCTTCCTCCTCCCTCCCTCCTTCCTTCTCTCTTTCTTTCCTCCCCCTTACCTTCTTCCCTTCCTTCTTTCCTCTGTCCTTCTTTCCTTCCTTCCTCCCTTCCTCTTTTCCACCCTCCCTCCCTCCCTCCTACCTTCCTTCTTTCCTCCGTCCTTCCTTCCTTCCTCCCTTCCTCTTTTCCACCCACCCTCCCTCTTACCTTCCTTCTTTCCTCCGTCCTTCCTTCCTTCCTTCTTTCCTCCGTCCTTCCTCCATCCTTCCTTCCTTCCTCCCTTCCTTCTTTCCTTTTCTCCTTTCCTTCCTTCTCCCTCCTTTCCTTCCTTCCTTCTTTCTCCCTCCCTTCCTTCCTTCTCCGTCCCTTCCTTCCTCCCTCCCTTCCTTCCTTTCTCCCTCCTTTACTTGCTTCCTTCCTTCCTTCTACCTCCCTTCCTTCCCTCCTTCCTTTCCTTCTTCACGTCCTTCTCTCTTTCTTTCCTCCCCCCTACCTTCCTCCCTCCTTCTTTCCTTCTTTCCTTTCCTCCTTTCCTTCCCCCCTCCCTCCTTTCCTTCCTTCCTCCCTCCTTCCCTTCCTCCTAATCCTACAGATTAATATCAGTAAAATAAAAAGTACATTTTTCACTTTAAACAGATTATAACTTGCAGAAAATCTGATTTATTAGATAAACTCTCATTAAATCAAACTTGCTGCATGAAATCCAACATAAATAAAGTTTAATAGGGAACAAAAAACATTAATTTCTTCCTTTTTTTTATAATCACATTTGACCGTTTTCTATAAATCTTCAGGTCAACATGGACGAAGACGCAGGTGAAGACGAGATGGAGTGGTTAATGGAGGAGCTCGAAGCCCCTCCCACCTCTTCCTCCTCTTCCTCCTCCCATCGGGGCAGGAGTAACCACGGCAACGGCCACATCACGACGAAGCCGGTGAACACGGACGGGCTTCGCTCCTTCTCGCTGGATGAGCAGGACGATGACGACAGCGAGGACGAAGTGCTGAGCTTCCCGGGAGTGAGAGTGGTCAAACCTTCCTCCTCTGTTTCCAAAAACTCAGCGGCTCATCTCAGCGCTTTCCTCCAGGTGAGCTTTTATCTATCTATCAATCTATCAATCTATCAATCTGTTTTTATATAGCAGCTTTGGATGATCGACAAAACACTTAACCCCAATTGCTCCCATTGCTGCACCAACAGTGTATGAATTTGTTTGTTTTAATGTTTCCATGTTTTTACTATTATTATGTTTTTTGTTTCCAATTCTTACTGTTAAAGACCGTGTAAAGTGAATTCAAACATTTTCTTCTAAACACATTAAATAGGTCATAAATGTATTTCTAAAAAAGGTGTAAAAAGCATTTCAACCATTTAGATTTGAATTGTGGAGCTAGGCTTCACAAACTGTGTTTCAACATTTCTGTGTTCAGGATTTAGTGATTAGCATAAACCCGCCCCTGCTGCTGTAGAGGTAGAAATACATTCAGCACACACTACTACTACTACTACAGTCTACAGTTAGCCAGTTAGCTGAGTTAGCACTACTATTACTACAGTCTACAGTTAGCCAGTTAGCCAGTTAGCCGCCGAGCTAGCAGCTAAGTGAGCAGCTGAGTTAGCCACCGAGCTAGCAGCTGAGTTAGCAGCAGAAAGCTCTCAGACATAGCGTCCATGTTTCTGGTAGAGGTGGTGACTTTGATTGACAACTTTGAACTTTGAAGCCTAATTTCAGATATTTGGTGATTTTTTTTAATCATTCAAATTTGGCAGGGTGGTTAACAACACACTTTTCTGTGGTATGTCAAACTCAGAACACATATTTATTATTACTTAACACTGACTTTAAATGTTAGTTTTTTTTATAAAGCACATTGAGTTGCTCTATATAAATAAAGCTGCCTATGAATGTATGTGAAGTCCAGTCTACTTATCGTACTATAGACTGTCTCATCGTAGGTTTTATTTTTGACCTTTTTGGACCTCTGTGATTTTTTTAGGAGGAGAGCGACGAGGACTTGGTCGGCCTCCTGGACGAGTCAGACAGGAAGAGGAAGAGCGGCAAACCTCGCTCTTCCACCCGTAGCCACGGTAACAACAACACGGCAGCCAACAGGAAACGGGACGAGGAAGACAGTGACGAGGACCTCCTCAGGGTGTGATGTCACTTCCTTTCTCCTGTCCTACCCCCCCCCACACACCCTCCCCACTCCTCCACCAACACCCCCCCCCCCCTTTCCTCCACCCCTCATCCAATCTGAACTATTCTCTCTCAGTGAATGTCTCCATAATACAACAAACCAACATATTTGAAAGCAGAAAATCTTTCCTCTCAGTTCAGGATTCATTTTGTTGGACTGCACCTTTACTCGTCCTGTTCAGACTCTTATCCAGTCCACTGTCTACAGACTGTCAATGTTAGGTTTCTTATTTATTGAAAGCTAATTATTTAAAAAAAAAAAGTGTTCTTCAGACCCTTTTTTTTTTTTTTTTTTGACCTGCAATTTTTCTTTCATTAAATCTGAAATAATAATAAAGCAGCGACTTCAGTCTCTCCACATTTATCTAATTTCTGAAAGTAAAAAAAACAAAAAACATGTAAAATAAGAAATAATATCACTTTTTTTGTTCCTGTGCCATTACTTCAGCACTTTATCGTAGCATTGATAAACTGAAAATGATTCTTTTTGGCCATTTAGGACATTTATATATGATTAGATAATTGTGGTGAGATGTTGAGTCGGGGTCGCTGGTGAAGTGGAAACAGACGCAGTGAAGTGACGATGAAGTGAAGTGAAGCGAAAGTGTCGGCTTGTGTTGTTTCTTTAAAGGGAATCAATTATCTTCTTTTTTTTTTTCGCCGTTTACAGTTGCGATAATAGAAGAGATTTTTTTTCTTTTCTTTCTTTCCCTTTAATTAAAAAAAAAAAAAAATTTAAAAAGAAAGCACGATGCCTTCCTGATGATGAATTTACTTTTTTTGCATTTTCATCGTTGAATCATGATGTCCGACGATAGATTGACGTCTTTTTTTTTTTTTTGTTTTTTAGTTTTTTTGGGTCTTATTTTGATCATGAGACATTGTACATAGATGATAATGTTCTACAATATGGACGTTTTTGTTCGTTTGTCTATTTTTCGTCTTCACCGGTGAATTTTGCTCACGCGTTTTTTTTTGGATTATTTAAATGGTTGTCCGAGCTGATTTATTATGTGTCCGTGTCTATGTGTTGAATGTGTGTGTGTGTGTGAGTGTGTGTGTGAAAATTAGAGATGGCCTTATGTATGAATGGACGGTTCGGTGACGACGGAGGTTATCGGAAGTCGTTACGAAACTCGAGATGTTTAGTTTGACGTGTTTTTTTTTTTTTCGTTAGTGTGTGTTTTTGTCTGAAGTCCCTCTCTCCCCGCCAAAGCCATATTTCTACAGCCGCCGCCGCCGCCGCTGGTGCTGCTGCTGGCGCTAATGTTCGGAAGTTCGTAAAAAAAAATGTCTCCGCTTGCACTCAATCATGTCGTACATTAAGTATACGCTCAGTTTTTGGTATTCAAGTCTGCGATTATTATTTTTTTCCTTTTTTATGTCTCTTGTAGCAGCCAATATCGTAATAACGGCCAATAACGTAAAAATGGCCAATAACGTAAAAATGGCCAATAACGTTAATATTTTGCCCATTTTATGTGTAATAAAGCCAATATCGTAATAACGGCCAGTAACATATTAATGGGTGACAATGTAATAATGGCCGATAACGTAATCTTAGCCGATAACGTAATAATGGTCCGATAACGTAATAATGGTCTGATAACGTAATCTTAGCCGATAACGTAATAATGGTCGATAAGGTATTAATGGCCTATAATGTAATAATGGCCGATAACGGAATCTTAGCGGCTAACGTAATAATGGCTGATAACGGAATCTCTGCAGCTAACGTAATAATGACCAATAACGTAATAATAGCCAACAACGGAATCTTAGCCGATAACGGAATCTTAGCCGATAACGGAATCTTCCGATCTGTTATCGGCTTTATTATTTTTTAAACAGGCAAAATTATTACGTTATCGGCCATTATTACGTTATCGGCCATTATTACGTTATTAGCTATTATTACGTTATCGGCTGTTATTACGTTATTGGCTGCTACATCCCTGCTTCGAAAGTGAAATTTTTAACTCCAACGTAAAAAGCCAAGTCCGTGTCATGTGCCGAAAGCAGCCCTCCCACCCCTCCCCCCCCTCATTTTTTTAATCATAATGCATGACGACACCAAGTGAGACAAAAAAGAAAGAAGCTAGCTAGAGGCATAAAATCGTTTCGGGGAATGCAGTCGAATCACCATTTAACAATTTTTTTTTTAACCTGCTCAGTAATTCAAACTAAAAGTTCTCCCGGAGGACGTTTGTGCGGCTTTCATAACTCACCCACATATCTCCGTCAGCAGTATGAAATCAGACACAGTATAAACACGCAGAGTATTTTTTTAACGCTCCATTGTTCCCTCTTTTTTTTTTTTTCTTTTCTTGCACCATTCAACCCTTTCTGTTATTTACACTGGAATGAAACTTTGGTGAATTTACAAAAACTCGTGAAAATAGAAAAATACAGCAGCTAAAATAAAATGACGTTCTCCCAGATTAGAGATTAGAGTCCAGCAGGAAGCAGGAAGTAGGTTTAATAAAGCCGAAACAGAAGAGGATGCAGAATATTGATCAGCAACTATTTATTTATTGATTATCGATTAATGCCAAACACTTGATGGAACCAGATTCTCCAACATATCTCAAATCACAGTAAGCTTGAAATGAATCTTATTAATAATGAAGCTGGAAACTATTTTGCTAATTAATTCATATTTAAATCTTATAAAGTCATTTTGCTGCTATAAAGGAAGTGATTTTAAGACGTCTCCTTGACTGATGAGCATTTCTCATAATTTTCTGACATTTAAAAAAAAAAAAATTAAATAATGAATTGATGAATCTAAACTATCTCCTTTCATCTCCTCTGATTGATTACTGGTTTAATTCTCACTTTAGCACCTTTATAACCTTTTTGGAGAGTGTGTCATTTTTATATTGAGTAGCTATTTAACCCTCCTGTCGTCCTCCCGGGTCAAATTGACCCCATCTGTTTTGACTGTTCCTTCCACCTTTCCTTCCTTCCTCCCTTCCTTATTTTGTTTGTTTGTTCGTTCCTTCCCTCCCTCCTTCTCTCGTTCCTTCTTTCTTTCTCCCTTCCTTCCTCCTCCCTCCTTTCCTTCCTCCTTCCTCCCTTCCTTCTGTCCTTCCTTCCTTCCCTGCCTCCTTCTCTCCTTCCTTCCTTCCTTCCCACCCTCCCTCCTTCTTTCTTTCCTCCCTCCCTCCGACCTACCTTCCTTCCTTCCCTCCCACCTTCCCTCCTTCCTTCCTTCTTTCTCCCTTCCTTCCTTCTTTCTCCTTTCTCCCTTTCCTTCCTTGACTCTAGGACGACAGGAGGGTTAAAAAAATGACATTCGGCACATTTGATTGATCGTTTAAGGTACGAAGGGAAGGATGAGAGTAGCTTCACTGCCGGGATTTATCAGTATTCAACTCCAAAGATCTAAAAGTCTAAAACCATAATGCATCAACGCGCTCCTACAGTAGTCATCATCATTGCTAAAATCTCTAATCTATCAATTAACAAGAGAAGCTTCACCATTCAGGGTATTTCTAAAAGCTTTCTACACTAAATTTTGTTAAACAAGCTTTTGTATGATGCCACAGACAAAAAAAAAAAAAAAAAAAAGGGTGTATTAGCGTTGGGAAACATCAGTATTTTATAATCGGAAGAGTTTGGGGTTGTGCCATAATGATGAAATTTAGAAAAAACCAATCCTCTTCATCATCATCATCATCATCTTCACTGTCCCGCTGCTGTAGGTGTTCAGTTAATAATCATCACATGAAGTATCACGAAATATTAAACCTTTGAGTGAAAGAGTCAAGCATTTAACCCTTGTGTCGTCCTCCCGGGTCAAATTGACCCCATCTGTTTTGACTGTTCCTCCCTCCCTGCCTTCCTTCCGTCCTTCCTTCCTTCCTTATTTTGTTTGTTCCTTCCTTCCTTCTGTCCTCCTTTTTCTCCCTCCCACCTACCTTCCTTCCTTCCCTCCCTCCTTCTCTCCTTCCTTCCTTCCTTCCCACCTTCCCTCCTTCCTTCTTTCCTCCCACCCTCCTTCCTTCCTTCTCCCTTCCTTCCTCCTCCCTCCTTCCTTCTTTCCTCCCTCCCTCCCACCTTCCTTCCTTCCCTCCTTTCCTTTCCTTCTTTCTCCTTTCCTTCTTCCCTTCCTCCCTCCTTTCCTTCCTTCTTCTTCTTCCTAACTTCCTTCCTTGACTCGAGGACGACAGGAGGGTTAAGCGTGGATTGATATTACTCATTTATGTTTTACGATCTTTGTCAATAAAGTTTTATTGATAGTAAAATAAATCTTGTCTTTGGTAGCATACAGAAGGAATGTGTTAATTATAATACTTGGTAGATATAAAGCAGGTTTCCATTGAACAGATAAATCAGTTTCAGGTACAAAAGGACCTAAATGAGATGTAAAACCATATTTATGATTATTAAAATATCATTTTCAGTAGAGTAAAAACTTAAAAAATGAATCCGAGCCTGCTCCGACGGACTTGAAGGTGATTTTTTTTGTTTAGTTTTGGGAGGTTTTTTTTACATTTTAGCATGTGACGTTCCTCTGAAAAGCAATTTGTGACCCTGTCTGGGAGGTTTTTTGTTTTTTGGGGGGTTTTTTTTGAACTGGCATCTATCTGTGTTTGGCACTTTGTAAATCATCTCTTCCCGAGGAGACGTGGTAGCACTCCTCATTGCAGAGAGAAGCCGATGGTACCATTTCTATGTGACGTCCATATTTCCATCCTCCTCGCATAAAGTCTGTTTCTGCTGTATTTAAAGCACCAAAGTTTGTGTGGCTCTTCTGCATGGTACTGTACTGAACCCTCTTGTTTCCTAATGAAGGTATAAAAAAAAAAAAAGGACATTCTTGTGCTTTTTTTCTTGTCCACACCTAAAAAGCAGAGATACTAATTCACTGTCTGAAGTTTGAAATCGAGACTGAAATTTTACAACCAGCTGGGAGAAGTAAAAGCAAACTAAAAAAGCACAAGAACTTTACTGGGATGATTCAGTACTATGGGAGATCATTATTATGGTTTAGTTGGTGTAAGTTATGTTGTCTGATATGTTGGGATTTTTTTTTTCAGCTCTTTGCCTGTTTTTCCTATTTAAAAAGAATATTGATGTAAAAATATTGCATTATTTGAATAAATAAGAGATCCGCTGTTATAAATGTTGTGGTTTGATTCTCTGTGACTGACAAGAAAGAAAGAAAGAAAGAAAGAAGAATGAATGAATAAGGAACTGAGACCTGAAAGAAAACACATTTAAGCATAGACTGTAAAAAAGAAAGAAAGTAAGAAAAAATCCAATTTTGAAGTCTTGAGTTTGCATTCTGACGGCAGCCATCTTGGATTTTTGGAGCCGGAAAGGACCGTATTTTACAAGAGTGGGCAGCTGACCCTAATGCTGGGTCCTTCTTCCTTCTTTCCTTCCTCCGTCCCTCCCTTCATTTCTTCCTTCCTTCCTTCTCTTTCCTTCCTTCCTTTCCTTCCTCCCTCCCTTCTTTCTTTCCTTCCTTCCTCCCTTCCGTCCTTCCTTCCTTCTTTCCTCCCTCCCTTTCTTCCTTTCTTCCTTCCTTCATTCTTTCATCCCTCCTTCTCTCTTTCTTTCCTCCCCCTACCTTCCTCCCTTCCTTCTTCCTTATTTCCTTCCTTTCCTTCCTCTCTTCCTTCCTTCTTTCCTCTCTCCCTCCTTCTCTATTTCTTTCCTCCCCCTCCCTTCCTTCTTCCTTCTTTCCTTTCTTTCCTTCCTTCTTCCTTCCTTCATTCATTCCTTTCCTCCTTCCTTCTCTCTTTCTTTCCTCCCCCTACCTTCCTCCCTTCCTTCTTTCTTCTATCCTTCTTTCCTTCCTTCCTCCCTTCCTGTTTTCCTTTCTCCCTCCCTCCTACCTTCCTTCCTTGACTCGAGGACAACAGGAGGGTTAACTCTTTATCAATCAGCTCAAGCTCATCAAGGGCTTGATAACGAGCTAATCTTTAGAATCAGGTGTGTTACAGTGGGGATTACCTAAAACATGCGGGGCGGTACAACCAAACCCTGAACGAGACATCTAGGCGACCAAAATGTTAAATTAAACTTTAATGAACTAAAATCAGACAGAATCTGTGAATCTGGAGTGACGCCATGGTTATGTTACCTAACCAACATTATCACTGCAGTTGTGACGTGTCAATCATAACGTCTCTAAAACATACCTCTGCTTTATTATCAAATTTAAATTCAATTGGACCATAATTTACCAAATTAACATTGTGCTGTATTGATGAAGATTTGAAACTAGAGATTGAGACCATCAAGTCATTAGGAAACTGTTTCCTGAGGTAATAAAGTTGAGTGGGGAAAGTGGGGAGTCTGACTTCTATTTGGAGTTAGTGGAGTCACCCCCTAGTGGCCATTGGTGAAATTGCAGGTGTCAGGCTCTTTTGCACTGGCTGACCTAAAGCTTGTATTTAAGTCTACAAACTACAAACTTTTAAAAGCAATATAAGACAGATCTGCATAATGAAAGGATTTGATTTGGATTTTGCTCCAAATCACTTTAAACTTGACTTGGCCTTGTTTGATTTGAGACTCGACTCAGACATGTATTGAATGACATGAGAGTTTTGTTTAGACCTCTCTCAAAGGGGTTGAGATTTATCTTGAACTTGTTTCAAAAGGGATTGTGGTCTGAATTTAACGTGTCTGGGATTACTTCAGACTTGGACTTGTTTTGAATGACTCAAGACTTAAAACAGATTTGTTTTAGAGACCTTGAAATTCGGCATGGGCCTTTCTCGAAGGACTTGAGACTTTACACTTGTCTTGGAAAGCTCCCAAATTATCTTAGACTTGATATAAACTCATCCATATGGCTCAAGACTTGACTTGATTGACTAGAAACCTCACAAGGACATGACTTGAGACTAGACTCATCTCACAGATCTCAAGACTTGACTTGGACTTGTCTCGAAGAACTTGAGGCTTGATTCTAACTGACAATGATTGACTTGACGATTGACTTGAGTCTTGGGCTTGTCTCCAAGGATATGAGACTTGAGACGTGATTTGAACTCAGAAGTTCAACAGACGACTCTTATCAGCTATTGGTCACATTAAATCAAACAAATAATATCATAAGATAAGTGTCCAATAAAACCAATAAAACTGACCAATAAAAAGCTGTATATGTGCAACCTTGAACCTTTTAATGTTGCAGTACATCAAGAAGTTGCATTTTTTGTTTTCCAGAGAAAAAGAAATATGAAGTTGATTCATTATTTTGCTGTCTTTACATATTCATTTGGATCCAATGTGTGATATTACATTTAAAACGTGATAAGGGTTAATTTATTCATCATTCCTGCCAAATCTTCATGTCTAACTGATTTCCCAGAAACGAGACAGACATGTTAACTGATTGACAGCATTACTGACTGTGTATTCATGAGATGCAGAGACAATGTGTACAAGCAGGCCCATGTGTCTCTGTTGGTGTCTTTATGTTAATTAACCAGTGGGCAGTCCATGGAGGCTCCTTGCCAGCTTCAAGTGAGACAATTGTAGTATGACGTCCGAAAAAAAGTGATAGCAAACATGTTTTAATGCTCTGCTGCACAGCCTGTAGACCTTTGCTCCTGTTTGCCTTGTTAAAAACCCAGAGGACAGACATTTCAGCAGCCAGTCTGTGGTGTGGAGACACTCTGGAGACACTTCAAATTGGCCAGAGTCCTCATTCCTAATCTACTCCAACAACACCAGCCACAACCATGACCACCTTTGACGATATCTTGGAGGAAGCTGGGAAGTTTGGCCGCTGCCAGAAGCGCATCTTCGCCCTGATGTGTATGGTGTCCATGCCCTGGGCCGGTGTCTACGTGGGTATCGTGTTCCAGGGTTTCACCCCAGATCACTGGTGTAAAGACTCTGCTGTGGTGGAGAGGAGGCAGGGGTGCGGCTGGAGCGTGGCAAACAGTCGCAGGCTGACGGTGCCTGTGGTCAACAACTCTGGAGAGCTGCAGCCCAGCACATGTGAGCAGTATGAGGTGAACTGGAACACAACATCGCTCACATGTGATACAGAAGAACTGGACCTCAGCAAAGTTCCCACAACTGCCTGCAAAGAAGGCTGGGAGTATGGAGACTATGAGGGAAGGCAGTCCTTTGTTACTGAGGTAAGAAGAGATTTAATGGGGAGGTTGTTGCACTAACAAGAAGATATGAAAATTATGTTAATTTCAATTCTGTTTTGTCTTGATTTGTGCATTTTTAAGGATTTTTTGGCCTTCAGAAAACCACTTGTGTAAGCTCAATAGAAAACATACCAATCAGATTATAGCAGTAGGGTGAAATTTAAAAGTAGTAGCAATTGACTTGTCAAATACATAAATTTTATATATATGAAAATGCAAAGACGGTCAGAAACACACTTAATGATAATACCCTGTTGGAAAAGTTAAGAACAACATAAAACTGACAGTAAATGAAGTGCAGGCTCAGTCAAAGCAACTGCAGACAGACAGAGAACAAAACCTGTTTCACGGTGGATGTATTAGCATGTTAAAACAGGAAAAGCAGGTGTCGAAAAATAAATGTAATGATGGCTGAATTCCAGTTTCAGTGTCCTGGTTTTATGCATGTTAGCACAACAGAACAGAGCCATTGTTCATGTTGAGCTTTTCCTACAAAGACAGTCACAGTAGCTGTTGTATGAAAGGCTCATTGAGGAGGAGAGAGGTGTGAGATGTTTTTTAAGTAACATTGCAGCAAGTTACACAAGACTGTTGCTCTGATAGTTCACTGAGTTTTGTGACTATAATAGTAATGATTGTAAAAGTGTAATTTTGTAGAGCACATTTCATACAAAAATTAAATATAATGTGCAAGAAAGATGCAAGAATAGGAACATTGTAAAGCATTATTTATTATAATTATTATTATTATTATTTGTACAGCACACTTTAAATATAGTGCAAGTCAGAATATAGCAATAGAGAATTTTAAAGAAGTAGCTACTGACATGTCATTTTTGATATATTTTATATATATGAAATGCTGTTTTGTAACAAAAACCAAGGTAATCTTAAAGATATGAGACACAGTAGAGATTTTTAAAAGAACAAATATATTTCTGATAATGAAGTAAGTCTTCATTATAGTAAGTGAGTTTTGAGACTTTCTGCAAAAACATGAACTAATCTAAATCGCTAGACTTAATTATTGACATTGTGTGTTTGTGTGTTTGTTCCAGTTTGACCTGGTGTGTGCTGATGCATGGTTGGTGGACATGTACCAGGCCACGCTCAATATCGGCTTCCTGGTTGGGAGTATCGCCATCGGTTACCTGGCTGACAGGTAAAGCTGAGTGATAACCGAGTTCACCTTCAGACACATACATAAAGTTTTATAACATTTCTTTGCTCATATTTGTTCTTAAACGTTTGAGAGACACTAAGAGGATAAGTACAGAGGCTCTGAGGTGCAAAACACAGCAACATTACAGAAATAATTGAGTATTTTTCACCTAAATATTGAAGATAAGATTCAAAAAATGACCAAAAGAAGAAGTCCCACTCCTATTAGACCCATGCCACAAGTTTTCCTTGAGAGGAATCATATATTAAATGTTAGTAAACAGCTTTGAAGATGCTAAATTGTGTGCGTTTGTTTCTCCGTCTCCAGGTTCGGCAGGAAAATGAGCTTCCTGATGTCCAACCTGCTGAACGGGATCGCTGGGATCCTGGTGGCCGTGGCTCCAAACTACGTGTCTCTGCTGGTGTTCAGGACTTTCTACGGGTTTGGAGTGAAGGGCGGCTGGGTGGCTGGATATGTGCTGAGTAAGAAAAAACATTCAATCAATCAATCAATCAATCTTTATTTGTATAGAGCTAAATCACAACAAAGTCATCTCAAGGCTCTTTACTCATAGAGCAGGTCTAAACCGAACTCTTCAGGTTTAATTTTAAAGAGACCCAACATTCCCACATGAGCAAGCACTTGCTCAGAGGTGAAAGACAACTCCGGGGAAGAAGTTTAGCTTATTGAATGCATTAATAGGAATGTTAATGGATATAGATGGATGGATAGAGAGAGAGAGAGAGAGAGAGAGAGAGGAGGAGAGAGGAGCTCAGTGCATCATGAGAGTCCCCTGGAGTCTAAGCCTATAGCAGCATAAACCGGCCCTAACTATAAGCTTTATCTAAAAGGAAAGTTTTAAGCCTTCTCTTATTATTTATCCCTCACTGTCTCATGCACATCATCTTAAACTCATGCACAAGTGTCAAACCCTCACACCTTAACCCTCACTACTTCTTTTCTTCTTCTTCTTCCTCAGTCACGGAGATCGTCGGGGTCGAGTACAGGCGAACCGTGGGAGTCGTTTACCAGATGTTCTTCAGTGTCGGCATCCTCATCCTCCCTCTGCTCGCCTACTTCATCACTGACTGGCGCTGGCTGCAGGTCGTCATCACTGCCCCTTACATCCTCTTCCTGTCCTACTACTGGTGAGAAATACTCCTTTTTGTTTTTGTTTTTTTTAAGTATATTTTTTGGGCTTTTTTTTGCCTTTAATGTTCAGGACAGTGTAGAGAGACAGGAAACAGGAGGCAGAGAGGGAGGAATGACACGCAGGATAAGACCTCTCGGCTGGGGATTCGAACTGGGGTTGCCTGCAACGAGGACTATAGCCTCAACACATGGGGCGGGTGTGCTACCCGCTGAACTATGCTCAACCCACTCCTTTTTGTTTTAATTTTATGCTTCATACACATAGACTGTATAAAAGAAATGGACGTAACATCCGTGACATCACCCATTGGTTTGTGGACTGCTGCTCGGAAGCCAATAGTTTCGAATCTAGGCAGCGCCATCTTGAAAATTCCAGGTGCATGCTGGGAAAAATAAAAACACGGATTCTACTTATATGGGCATGAGGCAGGGCCATTGGCGGAGCCATGGTCGGAGCGGGGAGGTTGCTATGGTTGCGAGGGCTGGATCTCGAGGACATTGGTCAATCAACCTGTCAATCAGGACGTAGCCACGCCCTAATGCATACCCTGCTTTATCGTCACATATAAAATCAGGGAGGTAAAAATGTCCCAAATGAACATCATACTGCATTGAAGAAGGCTTTAAACTAGCGATTGAGACCATAAACACATTTTGAAAACGTTTACTGAGGTTAGAAATCAAGTGAGAAGTTGGTGAATTCTCCATTGACTTGTATAGAGACAGTCGCCCCCTGGTGGCCTTTTGCTAGAATGCAGCTCTAAAGTTACTTTTGCATTGGCTTCATTTCAGAGGACCAGAACTCCCCTCCTGTTCATATAGAAACATAAGTCTTAAAATTCCAGTATGTCAAACATTAAAATTTCATAGTATCATATTTTTGCAGTTTTGTCACAGTTTTTTGGCAAATGATACCAATCTGTATGTATATTTGTGAGCATTTTAGTATATAACACATAGTAAAAATGCATTCGCTGGGAAACTAATGTAATGGTTTGGTTGTGTATTTGCAGGTTAATCCCAGAGTCTCCCAGATGGCTGCTGTCACAGAACAGAAAGGCCCAAGCGGTAGAGATCACAGAGGCCATGGCCAAAGAAAACAAGAAGACTCTGTCCAAGAACATCGAGGTACGTTAGCTAGAAAACACACAAACACACACACCAGATCATACTGTGTTCAGACATAAAGACAAAATCTACGAATCAGTTTAAATCTTGGATATTAAACACACAGAATCACTGATAACAACAGTCACTTCCAGGTAGAAAACTGCAGCAAACTTCTTTATTTCTTCTATATTTTTTATTGCTGCTATATTAATAAAGTTTGATTAATTTCCAGACTCTGACAGATGATAACGCAGACACCACCACCGCTTCCTTCATGGACCTGATCCGAACTCCAAAAATGAGAAAACACACATTTATTCTCAGCTATAACTGGTGAGTGTTCAGCTGAATTCTCACATTTATCTTAGCCTTAATCGGTCTGAAGTGTAGAAGATTTTAGGGACACTTATACAGTTATTACATCTTCTCCTCCATTTCTATTATCATTATTAATATTCATTTTTTAAACTGGGTTAAGGAGCCAACTCCTTTTTTAGTCTATAGTTATTTATTTTTGTCAGTATTTTATTCTACTTTTATTTATTTTCCCCATTGATCCTCATAATTATAATTATATATATGTTTTATTTGATAGTAATTCTCTAATTCTCTATAAAAACACTTTTAAATGTGCAGTATGAATAAATTAACTTAACTATCGACAGTTTAACCCTTGTGCCGTCCTCCCGGGTCAAATTGACCCCGTCTCTTTTGACTGTTCCTTCTTCCCATTTTCTTTAATTTTTCCTTCCTTCTTACCCTCCTCCCCTCTTTCTCTGCTCCCTCCTCCTTCCATCCTTCCTTCGTCCCTCCCTCCCTCCCTCCTTCTTTCTTTCCTTCCTCCCTCCTTACTTCCTTCCTCCTTACTTCCTTCCTTCCTCCCTTCCTTACTTCCTTCTCTCCTTACTTACTTACTTCCTTCTTTCCTTCCTTCTCTCCTAAATTCCTTCCTCTTTTCATCCTTACTCCTTTCCTTCCTTCCTCCCTCCCTTCCTCCCTCCCTCCTTACTCCTTTCCTTCCTTCCTCAATTCCTTCTCTCCTTACTTCCTTCCTCTTTTACTCCTTCCTCCTTTCCTTCCTTCCTCCTGTCCTTCCTTCTGTCCTTCCTTAACCTGAGGACAACAGGAGGGTTAAAAAAGAAAAGATCAATTATTCATGTCACATGGCTTTGCCTGAAAACACACTTTACTACTAAACTGCTAGTAGCTATTATAAATTAGCTTCACTTTTAAGCAATATTCAAACAATGAAAGAACTCCTCCAGACATGATTATAGTCATATTAAAATACTATAATTTACATCTAATGTGGATTTTTCACCCAAAAAAAGTTCAAGTGTCTCCATGTTTGTGGTAGTTGACGTTGTTTCTCTTCCCCAGGTTCACCAGCGCTGTGGTCTACCAGGGTTTGATCATGAGGCTCGGCATCCTGGGAGGAAACGTCTACATCGACTTCCTCATCTCCGGCCTGGTGGAGTTCCCCGCCGCCTTCCTCATTCTTTTTACCATCGAACGCATCGGCCGACGCATTCCCTTCGCCTCCGCCAACATCGTAGCTGGAGCCGCCTGCTTCATCACCGCCTTCATCCCCGACAGTGAGTCTTAGAGGAAATTATAGGTCTAATTATTTGCTATATAAAGATATAATAGCTTCCTGAGCAGAGAATAAAGTCACACTCCATCTGTGTGTGCTGTAATCTGAACTTCTCTGTTTTTGCCTGTACAACTGCTTTGCCTTCCATCCATCCATCCATCCATCCATCCATCCATCCACCCACCCACCCTTCCATCCATCCATCCATCATCCATCCATCCATCCATCATCCATCCATTCACCCACCCTTCCATCCATCCACCCATCCATCCATCTATACCCATCCATATATACCCTTCCATCCATCCATCCATCCACCCACCCTTCCAGCCTTCCATCCATCCATCCTTCCCTCTAATAAAACATTTGTCTCTCTCTTGCAGGCATGTTCTGGTTTAAGACAGTGGTGGCCTGCATCGGTCGGCTGGGCATCACCATGGCCTTTGAGATGGTTGTGTTCGTTAACACTGAGCTCTACCCAACATTTGTCAGGTGAAATGTTTTCTGAATATCATCAGTTCATATATTAAATGATGATGATGATGATGAAGACTCTGACTCTCAGTACTGACCCTGATCTGTTGTTTTTTTGTATTCAGGAACCTGGGAGTGTCCGTGTGCTCGACTCTGTGTGACATTGGAGGCATCGTAGCTCCCTTCCTGCTCTACAGGCTGGCTGTCATTTGGCTGGAGCTGCCACTCATCATCTTCGGTGGGTTTCATAGTATTTATTTTATTAAAAAGTTGTGGTTCTTCTACTTTACTTGAGTTTATGCTACTTATTTTACTTTTTTACTCCACTACATTTTTTGACACTTCCAGTTATGAGCTACTTTTTGGATTAAGATTACCCTAAAATGATATATTTTAAAGATGTACTATAGACTATGCTACTTAAAAAAAGGGTATTATTATAATTAGAAAAAGACATGATACACTTATAATATCATGCAGTACTTCTACAAATAACTTCTTCTATAGTACTTCTATAAATTTAACCAAAGTATATAAAGTTGTCCCCACATTGATGAAATAATTAAAATGATCTTCCATGTACTTTATTATTAGACTATATCGATAAATTTGGATGTGAAATGGACGATGTTAGAGATCATTAATAGTGATTGTCTTGTACTGTGATGTGCAGGCTCTCTAGCTTTCCTGGCTGGCGGTTTGGTGTTGCTGCTTCCTGAGACCAGAGGCGTGCCGCTGCCAGACACCATCGACGACATCGAGTTCCCAGAAAGGTGAGTTTCTACTGCTGAATCCATGCAGCAAGAAAAGACAAACACAAGGGTTTTTTGCCTAAATTGAATGTCTTTATCCCTCTGTCCTCTCTACTGTATATACTTGATACAGTTTCTGTCACTTTTCTCTCAATGATTAGACATAAATTTGTACTTTCTGTGTGTTTAGAGCGAAGGAGAAATTGATGCTGATGAACCAGCAGATGGCCAACCTGCTGCCCAACAAAGACGTATCGACCAACAAAGATACAGCAACTGTTTAAACTCTCTCTGTAACCAAAGTATTTATTTTTGTTGTTTCACAGTGTTGCTTGTCGTATGTTCAGTAATTCCTTTAGTTCATGTTTTTGACTGTGTTGCTCAGCTGTGTCAGTGTTTGTCTTTGTTTGTCTTTGACCCCCATCGCCTTCAAATATCATGTTTTAGATCAACTCCCTGTTTTTGTTTTGTGAATGATGTGAGATGAGTTATTGAAATATGTGTATTGTTATAAAGCCGTTTGCCATCAAGAGTTATAATTATTATAGAACTGTATCATTAAATTATTAAAGAGTTTGCTTTTAACAAAACTTTGACTCCAAGAGTTTTCATACAAAGTATTTAACCCTCCTGTTGTCCTCGAGTCAAGGAAGGAAGGGGGGAAGGGAGGAAGGTAGGGGGGAGGAAAGAAAGAGAGAAGGAGGGAGGAAGGAAAGGAGGGAGGAGGGAGGGATGGAGGAAGGAAGGAAGGAACAGTCAAAACAGACGGGGTCAATTTGACCCAGGAGGATGACAGGAAGGTTAAGAGGCCATTGCATTTTTTTATTTATATCATTTTAATCTACAAACAGACATTTGGGCTTTGGACCATTTTAACATGCTTTTGGGGAATGGTGCTCTAGTTTGCTGGCTGTGAAATAAGAATATGGCAAACATTACATTAAACTGTTTTAAGTCCTATTTATCGGATAGACTCCAGTTTGTACATGTTAATGGTAAATCCTCCATGCACACAAAGGTTAGACAAGGTGTTCCTCAGGGTTCAGTGTTTGGTCCAATTCTATTCACCCTATTCACCAATAAATACCCCCCCCCCCCACACACACACAGTTCTCAGGACAAATACTGGGGACATAACTTCAGTCCATTTATTGTATAACCCCAGAAACACACTTTAGGCATACTTTGAGAATTTGTTTTGGCTTGTGTTCAGGCTCATTCAATGATTGCATAATAATTCTTCCATTCTGCAGTTTATCTCCATTAAACAGTAACATGTTGCTGCCTCCACTGCAGCTTTAACTAATTCAACAGGATTCTTTTGGACTTTAGCTCTGGTCGAATTAGATTAGAAGAACACTGTGAATTTGAACTGCACTCAGTGATAATATACTAAACACAAAGAAGCACAATATTTGACTTTTTAAAAATTTCTGATTATTACACTGCAACTGAATGCTGGGATATCTGTACCTCTTTTCTGGTAGCTGAATATAATTTTGTCTCCCGCATCTCAGCCCCCTTTTAAAGCCAAGACAATGCAGGAAATCACACTGCCAACATCACTTACCAAAACTTGTGCCCACACTCTATCATATTAGATTAGATTAGATTTCTTTATTTGTACCCGCAGGTAAATTTGGCTCGCAGTGAGAGACATTCATACAAAACAGAAAAATGAAAACAGTAAAATAGCCACACAACTCATCATCATCTCCATCATCATTCCATGCTGCGTCATAAAGTGCATTAAATATGTAGGGTGGCTACCCTAAAAGTGCATGGCATAAAGTGCGTAAGTGCATAAGTGCACTCATCATCATCAACACAGTCATTGTCAACATCAACATCATCATCATCATCAACTCCCCAACCATCATCAAGGGATCACAAGTTCTTATTGAGATGTATGATGGCTGCAGGGACGAAGCTAGACCTGTGCCTTTTAGTTTTGGTCCTAGGTACGGTGTACCTGCGGCCAGATGGGAGGAGCAGGAAGTCTCTATAGAGGGGGTGAGATCTGTCTCCTAAAATGGAACCAGTGAGCCGCTGCAGCTGTCTTACATACAGGGCTTCTGGGCTAAGCTGTGTCTCACCGATCGTCCTGCTAGCCCATTTGACGACCTGGCTCAGTGAGTTCCTGTTTTTTAAAGACAGGTTGCCAAACCATGCCACCATACAAAAAGAAATGACAGACTCAATAAAAGCACGGTAGAACAGCTTCATCAGTGATCTGTCAACATGAAAGTGAGACAGTTTCCTTAAACAGAAAAGACGCTGGTGTCCCTTCTTACACACAGCTTCACAATTTTCATCAAAGGTAAGTTTAGTGTCTATGATTGTACCCAGATACTTGTAAGATTGTACAAGTTCTACTGTCTGACCTTTGATGTATGTGACTTCATGTGGAGGGGCTTGCTTCCTAAAATCGATCTTCATATCCTTGGTCTTTTTTGTGTTTATCTCTAAATGGGACTCCTCACACCACTCTATAAAATGGTTGACAACCGGACCATGACCTGTCTCTCCTGCCTGTAACAGGCTGATGATGACTGTGTCGTCTGCATATTTCATAATGGTTCTCCTATCAAACCCACTCTGACACATGTTAGTGTACAAAATAAAAAATACAGGGGACAAAACACAACCCTGTGGGGAACCTGTGGAGGAGCAGACCTGGTCAGATAAGGATCCATTAACCCTCACTTTCTGTGTTCTATTAGTCAGGAAGTCAAGGGACCAACCCACGATATTCTTACTCAGGCCAAACTGTTCTAGGAGCCTCTTTGCTAAGATGTGGGGCTGCATTGTGTTAAAAGCCGATGAAAAGTCGATAAATAAAAGTCTGACGTGTGAGCCGACTTGCTCAACATGTTTGACAATCTGGTTGATCAGGGTAACTGTAGCATCCTCTACCCCTCTGTTTGGTCTGTATGCAAACTGCATTGGATCTAATGCCTGCCCTGCTACTTCCAGGATCTTGGTCTTGACAAGTCTCTCAAAAGATTTCATGACTACTGATGAGACAGCCACCGGTCTTAGATCGTTTAGGACCTTGGGGCAGCTGACCTTTGGGACAGGGACTACTACTGTATCCTTCCAGATTGCAGGGACATGTTGAGACTGTAAGGATTTGTTAAAAATAAAGTGAAAGATAGGGCTCAGTTCTCTGGCACAAGATTTAAGTACACGTCCACATATGTTGTCTGGACCGTGACTCTTGTTTACTTTAACTGAGAAAAAGGCCTTTTCCACATCTCTGAGGTCTATATTAAAATGCTGGTCATCCGTCAGTTCATGCCTCAGCTCCTGGACCTCTGTATTAAAATCATGCTTATCGTCAAAACGATTGTAAAACCCATTAAGAGCATTTGCAAGCTCAGTGTCTGAGTTGAAGCCATCCATAGTAATCTGGCTACTCTTTGAGCTTTGGAGGCCTGCTATGGTTTTCATACTTGACCAAGCAGATCCAAGATTATTTGTAGCCATCTTATTCTCTAGCACAGATTTGTATTTCTGTTTGGCCTTTGAGATTTCTGTCTTCAGTTCTCTGTTAATTATGTGCAAGTCAGAGGAGGATGCTCCCTCTTTAAAAGCAGCTCTTTTTTTCTGTAGACTGGCCATCACAGATTTATTTACCCATGGTTTATTATTTGGATAAGTTTTCACCCGCTTACAAGGATATATGTGACTTATCATTTCTCAGCAAATTGGGAAGCAGAGGGGTGCAAAACCATGTTCAGTACAAGTTAACGCAGCTTTCAAGCTGTTTAAAATGACTATGGTTAACTAGCATTAGCCTGAAGCCATAAATCACAGCATTCATAATAATTAGCACAGTGCTAGAAAACCAGACAATATCAGCCTTATATTTTTCTCTCTCTCTCTCTCTCTCTCTCTCTCTGCTGGTGCCTGCCAAGTAGTCACCCTACTTGTATAACTGCATGATGGTCAAGTTTGCTCTCAACAATGCCATAATTGGCTTTCCTGTGGGTGGTAGTCTGTGCTTGACCTAATTTGAAAAAGGAAAATCCCCCAAATCTGCCACCACTTTCCAGAAAAAAGCCAGGTTATTGAACTGTATAGTTGATAAGGCAAATGATTAATTGTTTAAAGTTTGGAAACCGGATTGCCTCCAATATTATCAGCCGATATTCACTTAAAAATGTAATATCGGGAAGTATCGGTATCGGTTTTTATAACCGATGTTTGTTTCTTTAGGCTTCAGCCTTTCCGAGTCTGCCTGAACGCAGCATGGGACGTTTACCTTCGCGCGCTTGATGACGTAAAACAACAACAACACGCTAGACTCGCGCTAACCGTTGCTAACCGTTGCTAACAAGTTCATAGCGTCCACCGCCATGTACACGGACACACAAACAGAAACGAGCTTTACCTCCTCTTTATCGGTTTCTCTGTTATGTTTTCGGCCAGTCGCCTCTGTGGCGTCACCATCAGAGTCCGGTGGGTTCTACCTGGGTGCTACTCTGCTATGAGCCCCGTTTCCACTGCAGGAACTTTCCATAACGTAAGTTGAGTTTGTTCTCTTATTTTGCACAGACAGTGTTTACATGTGGAAAGCCATGTTGCATTTATGTTTGCATCCAGTGGAGTTTCACAATACAATTAGGCATGATGTGTTAATTCAACAGTATGAGATATGTTATGCTGTTATCTAACAGTGTTGGTGTAAAAAGGTTGCATATATCGGTATCGGGTGATATTCGGGCGGTATGGTAAATTAACCCCTTAGCATCCACCTGTTTTGGGTAATTTTCGCCTATTTGGCATACCCAAATGGAAAAGCTTATAACACAATAACTGCTAGTCCTAGATTCATGTATGATACCTCATTTGAAAGCTGACAAACTCTAGTTTCTGGAAATGTTCAGTATGTGGCACACACACAACCTAAACTACATCAGCTCAAACATGGCTCAAAAACATTTTTTTTGTCTTCGCCTAAACTATGCAATTTTTGAATAACAATAACTAGGCAATGCTTTATGCCAGGCATATACCACCATACCGCATACCTTCTACATCTTGTCAACCACAATGAAGTTTCAGACCTCTAGGCCTAACCTTATGAAAGTTATGGTGTTTTTAGTTAGTGGTGTCACTGGCGTTCCCAAACCTCTCCAAAACGTCTCCAAATGGCCAAATTGTGCCAAATGCATTTACTCACTTCTGTGACACTGGAAACACTGCTGAAGCATTTTGGTGACTATAAAACCTTTCACCATGGTTCAAAACACATTTTTTTACATATTCATTTGATGGGTGGTTGGAGGGGTCTCCACATGGGTTTTAGGTGGCTATATTGAAATATTGTCATGTGACAAGACACTACAGAATGCTAAGTAACAAAAATGACAGACTATACTGAACTGAATTTCAAACAAGGATTTTTTTTATTCTTCAAATGTACTAGTACTATATGTACAACTGTGCCAATATCAACAAAATATGAACAATGAATAAACTATACAAAATATACAGAATATGAACTAAATATGAATAACATACAAAAACCATAAAAAGTGTATAAAAGTAAAAAGTAATGCAAATACTGTTGGGTTTGGGGGTGCAGTACAACATAAGGTGGATGGGTGGGGGTGGGATGTTGATGCAGGTCCTTGGTCCAGGTGATGCAGAAGAGGATCGTTGACGCTTCTGACGACCGCCCACAGCAGGACAGGGGGGTTGGGGGTCTGCCTGCCTCAGTCTCAGGCTCCCAATCTACATCACTGTCAGTCTGTGACCTACAAATCACAATGTAATGCACAGATGTAAACAAATTATAGTAAAACAATTACACAAAAACATCAGAAAAATAACTGTAATAAACAGAATAACTGTATTGGGGTAATATACCCAGTGTCTGGGCATTCACAATAAATAAAAGCCTAATGTAAAGTCAATACAGTCAAAAAAAAAAATCAATTCAATTTGTTTACAAGCTTGATAAAAAAAATCTAAATAAAAGTGGAATTAGGGGCACACAAAGAAAGAGGTGGATTACATAACTTTAGTCCTACAGTTGAAACTACAGCTACCACGGGACAATTTGCAAAGTATTGTGCTGTGTAGTTGTCATTTAGTGGCTGGCAGCCATTTTGTGAAACGCTACTGTATTTTACAGTCTAAATAAGTCTAAATAAGCAGACCTCCTCCCCTCCCCCACCACTCCTTGGCTTTACTGTGTTGTTTTGATTTAGTGGCTGGCAGCCATTTTGTGAAACGCTACTTTACTGTACTGTTTTCACTTTATTCTACTGTACTTCTGAATAAGCAGAGACCCCCCACCCACTAACGTTAATTCAGCTTTCATTCATGGGTAAATAAATAAACAGATACAATCTATAAAGCATTATAAGATATATAAAGATACCGTTACTCACCGATCTAAGATGTAGTGAAGTCCGTCAGTAAACATCTCCTCTTTCTCAGAGTCATATTCACTATCTTCACTTTCTTCAGATACCATAACCATCTCCAAAAGCCTCCAAAGCCTCTTCCAGTACATACTTGGTCCTCTTTGTAGCTTTCGGCGTCGTAAAATATCCAAAATATCCGTAGAAAAAAGTTTAAATGTCCGGGCGACCGTGCGTCACTACTACGCTCATGCGCTATGCTCTGAGAAGTGAGACTGCAAGTTTGGTTACGCGGTGTCATAGTGTGGGTCATACTAACCCCCCCATGGACATGCCTACCATCGTTGGAAAGGTAAATTTATTGGCTACAATCCTGAATGATTGACATGTCGATAGCCAATAAGCCTAGGCTATACTAGGGCTGCAAAGAAAAGAAGACCGAGCCTATTGGTCCTCCTGGCTGGGAGCGCTTGGTCTCTTTCACGGGGTGTACCGGGATGAAAACTCAACAGAAAAAGATAGGGACACTTTTGTTTTGTAGGTAAGAAGATAAGGAAAACAAACATACCCAACAACACTATACAGGAACTAAGGAAAATATCGCTAAGGCTCAGGAAAGTTTGGATTTTATTTGACGAACAAAGTTGGCAGACGCTGAACAATGGACTTTACAGGACAATATTCAGAAGCTGGAATAATTTTATGAAAAACCATTTTGATACTTTTGATCAGTGGAGTCTTATGAACAGAATGAATATAAACAATTGAGGAATGGACACATAATTGGGCTTCAAGACTGCTTCAAAGGTAGGGAGTCGCTGTTTATTTTCTGTACCTCACGTTTACCATGCCTGTAAATATGAATGATTTATAGTTTGGTGCTCATGATGTCTGTAAAATCAACTGGATGGTTGTCTTGCGGAGACTCTAACCTTTCTAACGATGTATAGCATGTCCATATTGACGGAAGTTGAAGCTGTATATATTGCTGCGTATCATAATTTCTGCCGCGGGAGGGGCAAATCGCCCGCCGGCGGGCGAAGGATGTTAAGGGGTTAAGAGTTGGACCATATCGGATATCGGCAGATAAGCCAATATCGAGCATCCCTATTGCCGTTAAATTGTTTTGGGTTTTTTTCTGAAAGGAGTTTATTTCTCAGTAAAGTGTCCTGCACAGCATGTATCATGGTCACAATTTATTTTTTAATCTAAGGGATCCATATCAAGAAAAGTTTTGTGCAATTCCAGTGTAGTTTCTCTGTTTATGTAAGGTAGAAATGATCACCCAATTCTATGTTAGACCTTTTATCCATCTTCATTCCAATTTATTACCACAGGTTTTACACATATTTTTGGAAAATATAGCCAATAGGCCTCATTTAAAGAAATTATACATAATTTTTGAGTTGACCCAGGAGAACAACACAAGGGTTAAAATATGTTATTGTGAACTCCTAAATAGATTACAATCAGCCTCAAATATCCATTGTCAGACAGGCTGTACCTGCGAAGGCAAGATGAAACTCTCCAATAACTGTAATGTAGTATTATTTCATGATCTACTGGGTCAAATCATTCAAATTAAGAAAACATTGTGTGTGGATATATTTTATTCACTGTAATGTAATGTCAAGCAAGTTGGTTTTTGATATAGTTTCTATTAACGACAACATCTTAATCTTGTTTGTATTAAGTTTTATTTTTCAGCTCTTACAGAAAACACACATTTAAATCCCCAAACCCAAACTATGCTCTGCTTATTGTGCTCTGATTTACGATGCTGTAGCTTTAAAGAACTACAGGAAACAAATCTCATTCAGTTATAAACTAAAGTAGTCATGTCGGAGCAGAACAGTACATACGTGTGGAAATATCTTTTAAAAAGGAAAAAAAAAAAGAACCACTTTTTTTTGGAGATGTTAACCGGCTTTGATGGTTTCGTCAATCCAGTCGACAAACTTGGAGACTCGCGCGTAGACGCCGGGTTTCATGGCCCTGGCGCATCCCAAACCCCAGGACGTGACACCCTGTATGATGTACCTGTTCTGGGAGTAACACACTAGAGGACCACCGCTGTCACCCTGCAGGGAGAAAAAAACATAAAAACTCACATGAAGAAGAATGACTTTTAAGATGATTCTCAGTCTGCCTAGACCAGGTTGGACAAGAACCTGAATAACATCAATATCGTCACTTTTTATAACATAAAATTCTGTATTTAAAATAAACGGTGCATATTTTGCACTTGTGTTTGACAAAAGTGAATAAATGTCCTTGCTCATGCCCTTAAGTCAATGGTTAGGCTACTAATCAAATCTTTTTCTACTTTGGAGGACTATTGCCACCTACTGACCTTTTTTTGTATTGCTTTAGTATAATCTATAGTGTTTTGGATTAAATACAGTAGGTTCTTGGCCCTTTTAAGAGTGTTTTTTTTCTTGTCTTGCTTGTCTGCAGCCATGACTAACGCCCATTAATGCCTGATTAGGCCTTCAGACTACTAATGACACACGTGGGTCACTTTCTTTTACTCCTGAGTCACTGAAAGGGCAGAAAACGGCTTCATTGCAGGTACATTTGCTTTTGTTTTCAATGCCAAATCATTTGGTTGGCAATGTACAATGCTATATAGTTTCCATGCCATTTAAAAAACAAAAACAAAAAAAACCCTTTTCTTCAGACTTTACCTGGCAGCTGTCTGATCCTCCCTCGATGTTTCCGGCACACATCTCGTGTTCTTTAACTTTGTTGTTTAGGTAGGACGGACGATTACAGACCTTGTTCTCGATCACAGGGAAACCGGTTTCCTTCAGGAAGCCGTCACCTCCCGTACCTGCAACACACCGAGCTCCAGTTATCCACCACTCATCCTCACCATCATCACTATAGGATTCCTCTCATTTGAGGAGAGGTCCCATATTACTGTTTATGATCTTCAAATACTTTGTGTTGGATTGGTTTTCACAAATGTCCTTAAACAGATAGAGTCAAATATCAAATATTGTGTTATAGTAAGATATCTTCTAAATAACTAAAGGTACACTTCCTTTTTGTTTGTTACACCACCCAAACGGCCCTTTAGAGTATACGGACCATCCAAAATTTCATGTGACATACCTTGAGTCTCGCCCCATCCAGTAACGTAACACTCTGTTCCACTGGCAACAACAACGTCTTTCTCTGGCAGACAAGCTGGCAGGACTTTGTCATTTATTTGTACAGGCCTGAACACAAAAACGTAAAGAAAATATAAATACACAAGATTTTAAATGTTTCATTTACCTTTTAAAATATCAAACATAATGACAAATGTCCATCGCAAGTTATTAAACTGATGAGCAATGGTCCAAATATAGTTTACACTTAAATAAAAAGGAAGCAAGCATGCAAATTAAGCCCACTGCCATATTTCTGTATTTTGTTTCTATTGTTTGTCTTTAGATAGATATATAGATAGATCGATAGATATCGTAAGTTGTGGTTGGTAAGATGTGTTTAGTATTTGTTAAAACACTTGCAACATAGTAATACAGGTATCTATGGTATCAATAGTGAGTATGAAAAGTATTTATCCAGTTTCATTAGCAATATTTGCATTAGCAGTGTTAGCAGCATGATGCGTGCAGTACTCACGTCTGCAGTTTGAGCAAAGCGATATCGGCTCCATTGGGTTCCAACACCATTTTCTGCAGTGTCCTCTCCTGTTTGGATGACTCCCGAGCTAACTCTGTGTGGGTCCCCAGAAGCACCTTGTAGAATGAGGCTCGTGAGGAACTACAGTACAAACATTAGAGACATATTTAATTGAGTGTTTGTGTTATGAGATAATTTGGTCTTCAGGTGTTTTTAGTAGTCTCTCTGACCTCTCCAGGCAGTGACGGGCAGTGAGGACCCACTGAGGGTGAATCAGAGTTCCTCCACAGAAATGGGCCCCTGAACTCCTAAAAAGAGACAGAAAGAAGTGTATTTAAGTAGTTTCAATATTTAGAAATTTAAGGATAACCCCCCCCCCCCCAGATGCAGAATCTTGATTTCTATAAGTTCCACCAATCTCATCCAACATAGTTGTTCTACTAACCTGGTCCGGAGGCTGATTTGCCAGGGCCATGAGTGAGGTTTGGATACACAGCCTCCTACAACACGCCCGAAACAGCGCTTTGGTTTGGTGAATGGCGTTCCACACTTCCAGTCTTGTGCTGTTACAACGGAAATTCTTTGATAAATTTCACACAAGAGAAATGAAACAGACATTACAACACATGATGAAGCTCTTAGTTAGGACTGGACAATTTGTTTAGTCTTTCTCGAGAAGTTGGTCAAGTAAAGCAAACTTATAATGTCATGGATGCTCCCGCCACATCTGACATTTCCTAGTGTTTTCTTGTGTTTCCCTTTCCCCTTTGTTTCTGTGTCCTTGTCAGACTCTGTGCGTTAGTCAGGCTGCTGGTGTGGGCGGATACTTCTCTACTCTCTGGTTGCTGGCTTCCACCTCCATTCACCTGTGTCACATTCCACTCCCAGTCAATCAATCATACTCACCTGCTCCTCATCTACTCATCAAGCTGCATATATATATATATATATATATATATATATATAGCGCTTTTCCAGTTTTCAGACCACTCAAAACACTTTTAGCACTACAAGTCACATTCTTCACACACTGATGGCAGGAGCTAACACGCAAGGCCAACCTGCTCATTGGGAGGAACTAACATTCATACACATTAATATACATTGGCTCAGCCATCGGAAACAATTTGGTATTAAGTATCTTGCCCAAGAACACATTAACATGTGGACTGAGGAGCCAGGAATCGAACCTTGGATCTTACAATCTTCCTGTGCCATATTTCACTCTGCACAAATTTGGACCAACCCATTGCCTGACTGTGCCATGCAGAGTATTTAAAAAGGTAAAAAATGACTTGTAGTTTTTCACACACAAAGAGAGTTCACATACGACAGTCTTGGATCTGACAGTAGTCCCATTTCTTGTTTGGGTCAGTAGTGTAGCACCACGGTCCGTTCACATCGCCGTCTGGGTTTCTGCAGTTCTGACAATGAAACACAGAGAATTGTAAGCTAGAAAAGAATATTATGAATTGTTCACATTTCCAGAAAGAAATGTCCTCATGCCAAAAGTCTACAGCTCAAAATGGTTCATACAGGAACAAACACACTTACATTGGCCTCCAGGCCCTTGTCGGGGTGACTCCGTGGGGTGAAGCTGTTGTGTCGGTGGGGGGTCTGAGCACTCCAGGCCTGGCAGGTCACACCCGGTGTGGTGATGGAGGTTGGGCCACGGTATGTAACTCCATTCCCGATCTTGCAGTCTAATACAGTAACCGAGAAATAAGACATTGAACCAAGAGCACAAACGCAAAGCTCAAAAGCCGGATTTAAAGTATTAAATCAGTCACCTCTCTCTGGTGGGGTCTGGGTGGCGGTGGAGGGAATCTCGGGTCTGGGAGGGCTAGTGGGTGACACTTCTGATGAAGGACGACATTTCTGCACACTGCAGTACTCCCATCGGACTCTGGGATCCATAGTGTAACACCAGGGGGCTCGGTCTCCATCGGGGTTCCTGCACATATTCTTTCTAAGGTCCCTGTTGAAAGAGAAGAGCTGAAATTTGAAGACTTAAAAACTTTTATACTGTTATGCTCGCAAGCTCAACTGTAGGATTATAATGAAAAGATCTGAAATCTACCTGTAACACCATTTCTCTACACTCATCTTAAGTTATCCACCTTATTTTGCACAGATATGTTGTATAGGTAAGAGTTAAGAAAGATATGGCACTTTTTCAATAATTATCATATGAATGTGTATTGCTGGACAAAATCAAATATTTCATTTTGACATGCAGGAATACCTTGATATTAGAGGATAAGGGTATGACAAAAGGGTACAACAATGACACAAAGAAGTACGTTATGTCTGTTGTCTAGTGCCCGACAGATTTATTATCGGCTGATATGAGCTTTTCACAGATTTATCGGTATGCACTTCGACTTCATTGTTCACAGTACTGTCAGTGGCACTATATCATTTTGAAAGCATGACTTAATGTTAGCATGGCATAACTCTGTTTTCTTATATTCTGTTTGGCTAATAGGATATATTCTTACATTTCTTACAATGGTGTTGAGCAGTTAAACAATGCTTCAGGTTGATTCTGATTCCTGAGTTCATGTTCAGGCACAGCAGGACTTGCAATGTATGGCGATATGGTGCAAGTCTAGCTAAGTGTGCTTGTGGCAATATGGTGGAGCCAAACTAAATATATTTTGTTACTCTGCATCTTAGAAGCACTGAGAGAATAAAAAGTGGCAGGCCATCTAAGGGGTGTAATCTGTCTCTGTGGAAACATTCATCAATTTATTGCCATGAAAATGTCCTGACAGCTTTAATGATAAAATGTCTGCATCACCCTTCAAAAACAGCTGCTTTTTTACTATAAAAATGAGTAACCAGTAAGTGACTCACGCAGTGGGGAAAGCCTGTGGAGTTTTTTTATGGGTATGAGGAGTCATGGCGCTCCAGGATTGACATTTCTTTCCGCTGATGGTCTCCGATGTTATGCCACGGTAAGTCGTTCCATCCCCCTCGTAACAGTCTTCCTCCTCTGTGGGAATCACTGGCGCACCTGCAGCAGGAGACGGATAATCAGACTTGTTTCACTGATGCATTTTCATGTGATGATAGTACTAGTAGGAGATAGATTTAGACTCAAGACCTGGTTGCTATGTCTTTCTCTCTTCTACTCTAAAAGCATCACCACGATCATTGGAAAAGGTATAGTTTAATTTCTTCATTCACTTTGAAATCCTTCAATTGTAAGTTTTATCTGTCTTTAAAGGGTATGCTCGCTTGCAGGCACAGCTTAACAAGTGTTTAAATCATGTTATTGTACCTGACTAAGTGTTACTTTGTGGTACATCCTGGCCATTGTTACACAGTACCTGGTCTGGGTGCATCCCCACAGCTTGGCACCGTGCAGTACTCCCACCGAGTATTTGGATCAGTGGTGTAACACCAGGGCATCCTCTCGTTGTCAGGGTTACGGCAGTAGTTGTTATCTAGGCCTCTGACAAGTAAAGAATAATCACAAATTATAAATGAATGCATCATAATTACTTTTTAAAAATACATCAAAGTTGCCTTTCTGTAAATTAAAGCTGCATTCAATTCATTTTTTGGCCACTTGGGGGCAGAAGAACTCCACTACAAGCTGACAAACCTGCACAGCAGTGTAGATATTGCTTTAAAAAGTTGTTGTATCAGCAAACAGTGGCCTATGTACACATCCGGTCCATCGACATGGAGCAAGATCAGCATTAATTTGGAGCCCTGTTTATGGCAACCTGATGAACTTAAGTCCAATATTTGCTCTGGTCTGGTTTCCAACAACATGTCCCACTTTTTTCACCAGCTGGTCCCTAACTTTGTCTGTCAGCTGTTTGGTAGATAGTGTATGGTAGACATTGGGGTTGATTGTTGGGAGTTTCACATTATGATTAGATTAGTTGTTGATGCAACAAACAATTATTAATCTATGAGTGTGTGACATCACAATTTATGCTCAACAAAATTTGAGCAAATGGCCAAATAATCCCCCCAATCATTCTATTGGAGTAAAGCCTTTTCCCTGTATGTCTGAAATCCTCCTCACTCTCCCTCGGTCATATGTAAAGTTAATAAATTTTGGCTCTTACTTGCAGGGGTAGTTATCAGGGGTTCGGTTGTGTTTGTGCGGCGTTTGAGCGGCCCAGACTTGGCATGTTTTGCCAGACTCTGTGACAGAGACCGTGCCCCGGTAAGCTCCGCCTTCACCGGTGGCGCAGGTCAGCTCTGGGACGATGGTGGGAGGCTCTGATGCTGAGGACAGAAGAAGAGATACAAAAAGTTGTATTTTGAATGACCATAAGAATATGTTAAGCAGCACCAGTGTTTTTTATGGGCTACTGTCAAATTTTGAATGAGGAAAAAAAAGAACAAATGAGTTGTTGAAGGATACTTTGATAAGGATTTATATAAAAAGTGAAACAATGATATTGGTCTAATCTGAAGGGACCATTTCTGTTCTCAGCAGGAAGTTTGTTTACAATTAGGGCAACGTTATACCGTCTTATATGATTACTACAATGTATTGTAATTGATCTGCAACAGAGTTTCTGCAGTGTTTAAAATATTAAATTGAAGAAATTTTTAATACCACATAATTTAATTTAGCAATTTAATATATGTTTAATGCTCAAAGAATGATGAAAAACCAGCAGGAGAAATAAACCCACATTTATTTATGTATTATGTGACATAAAATGTATGTCAGTACCTGTATAACAGTACGTTCTAGTAATCTGAATAATCAATTAATGTGCTTTGGACCCAGATAAGTGACAGAAAGACTAGCAAATTTAATCTGGGATAAATGGAGCAATCTGAATCTGAATCTGAATTTAAATTGTGCAAAATAATAATGTTATAACAATATTAAAATAATAAATTAAAACCTCATATAGTATTTTGGTACAGCGTCAGTCCACCACATCTAAGTTCTTATAGCAGAAAATTATATCTTGGTAATCAAATCTTGCTGAAGGGTTATTCGGCAGGTATAATCACATGAGAGATTAAACCCACAATGTTTGATTGTAGACATTTTCTGCAAATCTCAAAATCTGTTTGGTTTAGTTACATTTCCTGCACCTACACAGCAAAGACACATCTTAAAACACTCCAACAGGTGAATGAAGTGTTTCTGATCACAGCAGTCAAAGCTCAGACAGGTATAATGATTATAATGTCAGGATGGAGGAGCAGCAGAGGAAACAAATTAAAACAGAGGAGTACTTACCACAGCGAGGTATGGAGCAGAAGTCCCATCGTTTGGATGGATTGGTGGTGAAGCACCATGGACGAGGGTCTCCATCAGGGTTCCTGCAGAAATTGTCTTCAAGATACTTATCTGGAAGACTGGAGAAAGCATAAACACAATGCTTAAAGTTTGTGTAAAGTAAGAATAAATATGTGTTCTCAGTTTGACATACCACAGAAAAGTGTATTGTTAACCACCCTGCCAAATTTGAATGATTTTAAAAAATCGCCAAATATATGAAATTAGGCTTCAAAGTTGTGTAAAACTCAGCCTCTTTCTCTGCTACCAAACGCTGTGGGCGTGGCCGCCGAGTCCGCTGAAACCCCGCCCCCTACCAAGTGTCACCTGTCAATCAAAGTCACCACCTCTACCAGAAACATGGACGCTACGTCTGAGTGCTTTCTGCCACTAACTCAGCTGCTAGCTCGGCGGCTAACTCGGCTGCTAGCTCAGCAGCTAACTGGCTAACTGTAGACTGTAGTAGTAGTGGTGTGTGGTGAATGTATTTATACCTCTACAGCAGCAGGGGGGTTTATGCTAATCATTTTCAGCCCAATAAATCCTGAACAGAAATTTTGAAACAGTTTGTGAAGCCTAGCTCCACAATTCAAATCTAAATGGTTGAAATGCTTTTTACACCTTTTTTTAGAAATATATTTATGACCTATTTAATGTGTTTAGAAGAAAATGTCTGAATTCACTTTATATGGTCTTTAAACTTATCTGTGAGAGCAGTGTTTAGCTTGTTGACATCTTATGATCTCCTGCTTGTGTTTGCTTTATGAATGAATGAATGAGTGTTTTTGTAGTCTTACGCTGAGGGGATGTAGCCGTGGTTGTTAGGTTTCTGGGAGTCCCAGCGCTGACATGTGTAACCGTTTTCAGTGGTGGAGATTTTCCCTCTGTAGTCCTCACCACTGCAGTGTATACACTCCTCTGTAAAGCAACATGTGCAAACATCATGCTTTCGCCCTGTTATATCAGTCTGTTCATTTACATCATATGTGTGCAGTAGGTATGAATATATTAGTGAATGTGTTGCTGTGTGCTGCATATTTGACTTCTTATTATTTATTATCATAAAAATGGTGATTAGAATGGCTTCAAATGTTAACGGAAGTGAAATAGTCTGCAGGTTTGATAAACTAAGCAGTGAACAGCAGATGTGTGACGTTACCAGTGCAGCTGGGCACATTGCAGTTCTCCCAGCGGGTGTTGGGGTCGGTTGTGTAACACCAGGGTCCTCCACTGTCTGAATCAGGGTTTCTGCAGAAGTTGGACTCCAGGTCTGCTCGGGGATGGGTCAGTGGTGTCATGCTACAGCAGAGACATAGAGAAAATGTATATGAAGTGCTGTAAAGAGATAGGACGTAATACCTTTTTAAATGAATCGACTGTGTGTGAATACATACTTGGGCCTGTGTGGGAATTTGGCTGTCCAATCCTGACATGTCTTTCCTGATTTCGTTTTGGTCTTCGTTCCTCTGTAATCTGTTCCTATTCCATTCACACACTCCAGGAGGTATTCTGGACAAGATAAAACCAAGAACTTCGTCAGAATCAACTCGCTGTTTAACTGGAATGTTTGTTGAGATGTTCACAAACAGATCGTAATTTATCTGATTCGACTGAAGTGACATTTCAGTCGTGTGAGACACTCACATCAATACTAATCATGCAACAAAGGTTAAACATTAACCACAATGTAAAAAGCCCAAAGAACATTTTAATAATAACTAAAATGCTTTTTTTAATATTTCAATTCATTTGTCAGACAAAGAGAGTCCACCAAAATACAATAAGACAGGCTTCAGTCTTACAAAAAGACAAAAAGACTTGCCTTTTTTTTCATATAAAGCTGCGCTGGTTCTGCGCAGGAGTATCTCTGATTTAGAGTTTGCTGCTGCTGTCCAGCACTCCTGGTCCTTCTGAATATACATGAAAGACCTGTGGAAAAAAACACATCTGGGGTCAGGTTCAGATGCCAAGTCAAGATGTAATGTTGGAACAATTAAAGAGGACATGACATGCACATTTCCAGCTGTATATTTATATTCTGGGGCTCTACTTGAATGTCTTTGCATGGTTAGCAATTCAAGAAACTCCTTATTTAATACTGACCTTAGCAGCCCTTCAGTTCAGTCTGAAGTAGCTCCTGTCTCTTTAAGCCCCCCCCCCCCAACCCAAGGAGTCCACTCTGTTCTGATTGGTTAAGTCCCGCCCGGTAAACAACAATAGCTACATAAACATACGATAGCAGTCCAACTTTGTTTCTTTTTACTGTTCTTCGCTCAAAATATAAACTAATCCGACACATTCCTATTCATGCGAGTGTTCAACGTGAACAACCTTAGAAACAAAGACAGTGGAGTGGATGGTGGCAGGAACGATCTGACGTCAGTTTAATGGGGAAGCAGGCGTTACATTGTAAATTACAAATTTAGAGCAGGCTGACCCCGTAACTTAAGCCTTTCAGGAAGCATTTTCAAATACATTTAAGTTTAGAAACTTTGACCATGTTTAATATCGACATCTGACATCATAACCATGTATAAGTGAAATGAAAATCCTGAAAAGCATGTTAGATCCCCATTTTAAAGTGATCAACGACATTATAAGTAATTTTTTAAAGTCCGTGTAAAGTAAGAATAAATATGTGTTCTGAGTTTGCCAAATATATGAAATTAGGCTTCAAAGTTGTGTAAAAATCTCTCTTTCTCTGCTCCCAAACGCTGTGGGAGGGCCCGCCAAGTTCACTGAAGCCCCGCCCCCTACCAAGTGTCACCTGTCAATCAAAGTCACCACCTCTACCAGAAACATGGACGCTACGTCTGAGAGCTTTCTGCCGCTAACTCAGCTGCTAGCTCGGCTGCTAAGTCGGCTGCTAGCTTTATGCTAACGTGGCGGTGATTAGTATAAACCCGCCCACTAAATCCTGAACACAGAAATCTTGAAACACAGTTTGTGAAGCCTAGCTCCACAATTCAAATCTAAATGGTTGAAATGCTTTTTACGCCTTTTTTAGAAATACATTTATGACCTATTTAATGTGTTTAGAAGAAAATGTCTGAATTCACTTTACACGGTCTTTAAGTGGTGTTTTGAGAATTTGCAATAGGAGTTTTTCCCTTTTTAAACAGTTCATCATTTAGCCCAAGTTAAAAATAAGATAAGGATTTTAACATACCTGCATGTGAAGGTTGATTCAATGTCACATTTGACGGCACACTCAGCCGCAGTGTCCACAGTGTACATTCTTTTCTTCAGTGACAAGACCCATGCTCCTTCAGTTTTGGCATAGCCGTCCACCTCAGAACCACTAACTGGAATCACAGACAAAATCATGTATTAACTGTCAAATATAGTGTGTGTGTGTGTGTGTGTGTGTGTGTGTGTGTGTGTGTGTGTCTGTGTGTGTGTAGCACATTAATTATCATTATCTGTATGAACTAATGTCATACATGCTCAAATCTGGGTTTCAAGATGGTTTAATGTGTCAAACAACGAAATAAGATGTAAATCATGTAAAATAAAGGATGGATGAATGAATTGTAAAGAAGAAAAATAATCATTGAACATATCTGGAGATGTCAAGTAATTAAGGTAAAAGCAAAATCTCAAGTAATTAATGGAAATTGTCAAGTTAACAGTTTAAAGGAATGACATTAGAAGAGAAATGGAGGGTCACATATGCAACTATGGTTCTCTGAGAGTAGAGAAACTATTTTAGACTGGAAAGATCATCTTGTTATTGACAGAACATTCAAAACTTAATAATTGAAGTGTTGAAAAGGAAAGATGGCATAAACACAGCTTGACACATACTTTACAACTGTATGAGAAACCAGCTTGAGTTAACTGAATTAACCAAATTTCTTGTAGTGGTGAGATTTTAAAATCACAGCTGGATTGATTGGTCTGAAAAAAACTGATGGTGAACTGAGTAACAGTGAGATGTTGTTTGGCATAATTTATGATTAACAGTGATGTAATAATGTGCTGGAAAACAAGTGTTGACCAATTTGACTTTTTTTTTTTTTTTGCATTGCAACCCTGAACTTTAAATAATGAGTCATATAGCTACCAATGACCAAAAAACAAGATGCACATTCAAATGAGTACAGAAGCTGGTCAAAGTGTACTGTATGTAGAGTTTGAGGAATCTTGGTCTAAATTAGGTAAAACAGCAGATAAGGCATACTTTTCCTTCAATTAATAGTCAAGTATAAAGAAAGATTGAACATTTTATGACTAGGCCTTGAAATGCATTGGTGGCTCAAGTGGAACAACCAATATTGCATGATTCAACCTGCAGTAAGTTTGGGGTTTTTTTGCCCCAAAAACAAGCTGATAACAAATCTGTGATATACTTTATCAAGACATTTTAGGATTTTAATGGCAAACATGTTATTTACACCCATTAATATTCATTTGGAGTCATGTTTGTGTCCCCTTGGTGAATATAAGTCCTATATTCTCTCTGCTTTTAGCTCTGTTTTTGGTCTCCACTAAGTCGTATACTGTAGATTCAGGTGAAGGAATGTGCAAAAAGAGGAGGACCTACAGTAAGAGTTGAACCCTGTGGGTAACCAAAATTGATGTTAGTAGACGAGGATGCCGAATTTGACATCCTGACCAAGCAAGTTAAATAAGAGGCAGGTTACATTGGTCTGTTCATAACATTTAAACTAATTAGATTTACAAAACATCTTGAGAAACAGTTAAGAGTACATATACTTATACATACATGCATACATATACAGTATATACATTAAAAAAATTATAAAACCCATAAAAAATGACATTGCATGATATTATGAGATTTTTTCAAATTCTTAATTTTGAAGTATTTTGTCATTTTTACCTGAGAAACATTTTTTATCATATCTCACAAAAGTTGTATTCTATCATTCCAAGTTTTTATGGCTCGATTGTGACTTCATATAATTGTTTTCTGTTTCTGCACCCAATTTGGCCTGTGTTCATTTTTAATAGATGAAACTATTGAATTCATGTTTGTGTCAGTCGTTTTGAAAGCTTGTGTAAAGATTGTACCCGAGTAAAAGTTCAGTTCGTATTGAAGAAAAATAGTTTTAGTTTTACACAAAAGTTCTTTTACAGATAACATTAATGACATAACTAATAATGTTTTGAGGAGAAATAAGTTCATATTTCAGTATGATGATTGTTTCTTACAGCCGTTTGTATGTTAAACACAATGGTAAGAAAAATCTGTTCAACTGGGTTTTCTAAAAACTGCTTTTGTGTCTTTGAGTTTTCAGTGTGTGACACAACAACAAGATGTTATGTGTAATTAATTAATAATATGAAGAGCATTTAACCGAGACATTTCATCACCTTGAGTGTCTGTCTCACCTTTTCTTTTTCTTCATTTTTCATTTTATGGCAATAATATACATTCAGAACAATTCAACAATTATCATTCAGGCATTTTTGTATCTTACCAGTGCAGATCAGTGCTCCCAGGAGAAAAGCTGCTTTGTACAGGTCCATGGTGAGGCCCTTTACTCTAGCAGCTCATAGTCGACTAACTCACAGAGGTTCCTCCTGGTATATTACTGGGTTCCTTTTAGCATATCGGGAAGAGAAATAGGACAGCTCAATCATTAGTCAATCATTGGCTCGACAAGGACAGCAAGAGAGCGACAGGTCAAAAACCTTGTTTATGGGAGATTTGGGAACACTACATGTTGCATCGCAATACCACTGCAACCCATCCTTTGCATATATGTCTTAAATATTATTAACCATTTGATTTGTAACTCATACATCCTTCCAGTTGTGGAGAAAACTGTATTGAGATGCTTCCACAGGCTTCTTGCTGTTGTACGTTTGGAGCTACAGTAGATTTTAAGAGACAGCTCCTGAGCTTTGACCCCCTTTTTTATATCATGTGGTCTTTTGTTTTCTTAACGACATTCTTTCTCTTCATGACTTCACTAAATGTGTTCATCCTCAGTGCGTCTGTATGTCCTGTGTGAAGATTTCATTACACCACAAATAAATTATTGCATGATGACTCTTCTTCAATGATAATGTTTGTTAGTCTGTGTCTCTGTGTGTGTTTAGTATATGTGATCATAATGTGTCACAGACCTGATTTTCATTCCAGTGGTTGAATACTATGTGATCTAGATCAAACGAAATCAATAGATAAAGTTAATCTTCAGCCAAAAGAGACCAATGTCCTCAACTGCAAACATATCATTACAAAACAACCTACTTTAGACCAATGAGTGCGTAGAAAGACTGAGTAACCACTGTTCATCTGTGGAAAACTGTGTCACTGTCTTTATCATGAAAAATACCAATTTTAGGGCAGTTGTAAGTAAAAATATAAATTTTATTAATATTGCACCTATCCAAACAAAGTCCACACGATTAATAGTAATTATTTCTACAATATGAATACTTTTTTTTAATAAGTTGAAGAACATTTTGCTGATTATATGTAGTTTTGCCAATATAAGATTCATTTTTTTTAATATTACAACTGTGTTTTACTATATTGTCATTCATTCTGTTAGTTTATGGAGTTATTGGGAGTAAACACTTACATCTTTTAATAACTATATAATGTTAAACTGGTCATTAAATGTTAATATACTGCCGGTTAAATATAGGTTTTTGATAATGTTGTAATGTTGTATGCTATATTCTGTATGCTGTACAGGTTGTAAAGCCCCCTAAAGTAAATGTACTATTTGTAATACTGGGCTATATAAATAAAAACTGACCTTACTTGACTTGAGTTTTAGACCAGGTTCAAGTTCACAGCATTGTTAAGATGATTTTCATATTATTATTATATATTCTGGGGCAAATCCAAGTTGTGCTTTAAATATTAACTCTTAAAGGTAAAGGAACATTTACAAACGCATTAAAAAATAAATAAAAGGATAAATATCTGTAACAGGCTCAAATCTAACCATGTTATCGTTTTACTAATAATTAACGGGGACAGACGCACACATCTGTACAAAGGTAAGTCTTTAGCAAGGATTATAAAGAGCAAAGTGTTCCAAATGTCTTCTGAGTGTTTGTAATGTAAAGCTTCTCTCACAGCATCTGTCTTCTGTCTTTTCTATTTGTGTTAAATCTCTTCTTTTGTCTTTCTTCAGCAATAAAGAAAAAGTACTGTGCTTCTGTTTGGATTCCTTGAACTAAATGTCATCAAAAAAAAAGAAAGAAAAAAAGACGCTCCGTGTAATACCGCTAAATGGCCAGCAGATGGTGCTGTTGATCACCAACCTTGGGTCCAACTCCTAAAATCTTTCCATCACCTCTCCAACTTCACCTGAGTTAATAAAAGCAGAAAAGTGGATGATACTGATAAAAGAGAGGCCTACACCTCATTGTTGCTGCCTATAAAAAGAAAATGAAGGTAAGTTAATAAGGTAGCGTCAAGGATTTGAAGTATAAAGTAGTTATAGATTATGATATCCCCAATTACAATAAATTCATTCTGAGAGAGGATCATGATTTGAACTTTAGTATTGTTCATTTTTATTTAACCTTTGTGTCGTCCTCCCCGGTCAAATTGACCCTGTCTGTTCCTTTCCTCCGTCCTCCCTTCATTCCTCCCTCCTTTCCTTCCTTCTTCCTCCCTTCCTCCCTCCTTTCCTTCCTTCCTTCTTCCTCCCTTACATCCTTCCTTCCTCCCTCCTTTCCTTCCTTCTTCCTTCCTTCCCTCTCTCCTTTCCTTCCACCCTCCCTTCCTTCCTCCTTTCCATCCTTCCTTCCTTTCTTCCTCCCTTCCTTCCTTCTCCCTCCCTTCCATCCTTACTTCCTTTCTTCCTTCCTTCTTTCTCCTTTCCATCCTTTCTTTCTTTCTTTCTTTCTTTCTTTCTTCCTTCCTTTCCTTCCTCCTTTCCTTCCTTCTTCCTCCCTTCTATCCATCCTTCCTTCCCTCCTTCCTTCCTTCCTTCCTTCTATGCCTCGAGGACAACAGGAGGGTTAATCCTGGTTCTGAAGTGAGAATAGCTCAGCTCTGTGTGTGTGTGTGTGTGTGTGTGTGTGTGTGTGTGTGTGTGTTAACTCGACGCTGGTAAATGCTGCAGGTATTTCTCTCCTTGGTGGTGAATTACTGTTCAAACACTTAAACACACGACAGAAAGCAGAGGCAGCGTCGAGGCCAGCGAGGATATATGTGTGTGTGAGTGTGTGTGTGTGTGTGACCTTTAATTTCCAGAAACTAGTTTAATCTTGTTCAATTAATTCTTGCTCTGTGTCTTTGTGCAGGTATTATATAATGATGATGATAAATGCACAATAATACACACGTGGTGCCATAGAGAGTGATTACAGAGCATGTTCACACACACACACACACACACACACAGACACACACACACACACACACACAGTAGTTAGTAAGATCAGTGTAAGTGTAAGATTACATGTTCAATGACACACACTCCCTTCCATCCTTCCTTCCTCTCTCCTTTCCTTCCTTCCTTCTTCCTCCCTTCTATCCATCCTTCCTCTCTTCTTTCCTTCTTTCCTTCCTTCTTCCTCCCTTCCATCCCCCCTTCCTCCCTCCCTCCTTTCCTTCCTTCTTCCTCCCTCCTTTCCTCCCTCCCTCCTTTCCTTCCTTCTTCCTCCCTCCTTTCCTCCCTCCCTCCTTTCCTTCCTTCTTCCTCCCTCCCTTCCTCCCTCCTTTCCTTCCTTCCATCCTCCCTCCTTTCCTCCCTCCTTTCCTTCCTTCTTCCTCCCTTCCATCCCCCCTTCCTCCCTCCCTTCCTCCCTCCTTTCCACAGTAGTTAGTAAGATCAGTTTTTTTTGGTTTTGGTTTTTTATGGAATTTATCGAAGTGAGAAACCTTCACATACTGTTCATATTCTGACTCATAATTAGTTTCTACTTCCATTCACATTCATAAATTCCCCCCATTAGTCAATAAGCCATGTATTTATGGTCCTTGAGAACATTTTATAGAATATGATGAATACAACGACATGT